>NC_141020.1:13883351-14051354 GCF_052327205.1 Somniosus microcephalus | reverse complement strand
GCGAGATGGGGGGGGAGGGGGATGGGGGAGGGGCGCGAGATGGGGGGGAGGGAGGGCGCGAGATGGCGGGGGAGGGAGGGCGCGAGATGGGGGGGAGGGAGGGCGCGAGATGCGGCGGAGGGAGTGCGCGAGATGGGGGGGGAGGGAGGGCGCGAGATGGGGGGGGAGGGGAGGGCGCGAGATGGGGGGGAGGGAGGGCGCGAGATGGGGGGAGGAGGGCGCGAGATGGGGGGGAGGGAGGGCGCGAGATGGGGGGTGAGGGAGGGCCCGAGATGGGGGGGAGGGAGGGCCCGAGGTGGGGGGGGAGGGAGGGCCCGAGGTGGGGGGGGAGGGAGGGCGCGAGATCGGGGGGGAGGGAGGGCGCGAGATGGGGGGGAGGGAGGGCGCGAGATGGGGGTTAGGGACGGCGCGAGATGGGGGTTAGGGAGGGCGCGAGATGGGGGTTAGGGAGGGCGCGAGATGGGGGTTAGGGAGGGCGCGAGATGGGGGGGAGGGAGGGCGCGAGATGGGGGGGGAGGGAGGGCGCGAGATGGGGGGGAGGGAGGGCGCGAGATGGGGGGGAGGGAGGGCGCGAGATGGGGGGGAGGGAGGGCGCGAGATGGGGGGAGGGAGGGCGCGAGATGGGGGGGAGGAGAGGCGCGAGATGGGGGGAGGGAGGGCGCGAAGATGGGGGGAGGGAGGGCGCGAGATGGGGGGGAGGGAGGGCGCGAGATGGGGGGGGAGGGAGGGCGCGAGATGGGGGGGGGGAGGGAGGGCGCGAGATGGGGGGGAGGGAGGGCGCGAGATGGGGGGGGAGGGAGGGCGCGAGATGGGGGGGAGGGAGGGCGCGAGATGGGGGGGGGAGGGAGGGCGCGAGATGGGGAGGGGGAGGGAGGGCGCGAGATGGGGGGGGGGAGGAGAGGGCGCGAGATGGGGGGGAGGGAGGGCGCGAGATGGGGGGGAGGGAAGGGCGCGAGATGAGGGGGGAGGGAGGGCGCGAGATGGGGGTTAGGGACGGCGCGAGATGGGGTTAGGGAGGGCGCGAGATGGGGGTTAGGGAGGGCGCGAGATGGGGGGGAGGGAGGGCGCGAGATGGGGGGGAGGGAGGGCGCGAGATGGGGGGAGGGTGGGGCGCGAGATGGGGGGGAGGGAGGGCGCGAGATGGGGGGGAGGGAGAGGGCGCGAGATGGGGGGGAGGGAGGGCGCGAGATGGGGGGAGGGAGGGCGCGAGATGGGGGGGAGGGAGGGCGCGAGATGGGGGGGAGGGAGGGCGCGAGATGGGGGGGAGGGAGGGCGCGAGATGGGGGGGAGGGAGGGCGCGAGATGGGGGGGAGGGAGGGCGCGAGATGGGGGGGAGGGAGGGCGCGAGATGGGGGGGAGGGAGGGCGCGAGATGGGGGGGAGGGAGGGCGCGAGATGGGGGGGAGGGAGGGCGCGAGATGGGGGGAGGGAGGGCGCGAGATGGGGGGAGGGAGGGCGCGAGATGGGGGGGAGGGAGGGCGCGAGATGGGGGGGAGGGAGGGCGCGAGATGGGGGGGAGGGAGGGAGGGAGCGCGAGATGGGGGGGAGGGAGGGTGGGCGCGAGATGGGGGGGGGGGGAGGTAGGGCGCGTGATGGGGGCGGAGGGTGGCCGCGAGATGGGGGCGGAGGGAGGGCGCGAGAGGGGGGGGAGGGAGGGCGCGAGATGGGAGGGAGGGAGGGCGCGAGATGGGGGGGAGGGAGGGCGCGAGATGGGGGGAGGGAGGGAGGGCGCGAGATGGGGGGGAGGGAGGGCGCGAGATGGGGGGGAGGGAGGGCGCGAGATGGGGGGGAGGGAGGGCGCGAGATGGGGGGGGAGGGAGGGCGCGAGATGGGGGGGGAGGGAGGGCCCGAGTGGGGGGGGGAGGGAGGGCCCGAGTGGGGGGGGAGGGAGGGCGCGAGATCGGGGGGGAGGGAGGGCGCGAGATGGGGGGGGGAGGGAGGGAGGGCGCGAGATGGGGGGGGAGGGAGGGAGGGCGCGAGATGGGGGGGGAGGGAGGGAGGGCGCGAGATGGGGAGGGGGAGGGAGGGCGCGAGATGGGGGCGGAGGGTGGGCGCGAGATGGGGGCGGAGGGTGGCCGCGAGTTGGGGGCGGAGGGAGGGCGCGAGATGGCGGGGGAGGGAGGGCGCGAGATGGCGGGGGAGGGAGGGCGCGAGATGGGGGGGAGGGAGGGCGCGAGATGGGGGGGAGGGAGGGCGCGAGATGGGGGGGAGGGAGGGCGCGAGATGGGGGGGAGGGAGGGCGCGAGATGGGGGGGAGGGAGGCGCGAGATGGGGGGGAGGGAGGGCGCGAGATGGGGGGGAGGGAGGGGCGCGAGATGGGGGGGAGGGAGGGCGCGAGATGGGGGGGGAGGAGGGCGCGAGATGGGGGCGGAGGGAGGGCGCGAGCTGGGGGCGGAGGGTGGGCGCGAGATGGGGGCGGAGGGTGGGCGCGAGTTGGGGGCGGAGGGTGGGCGCGAGATGGCGGGGGAGGGAGGGCGCGAGATGGGGGAGGAGGGCGCGAGATGGGGGGAGGGAGGGCGCGAGATGGGGGGAGGGAGGGCGCGAGATGGGGGGAGGGAGGGCGCGAGATGGGGGGAGGGAGGGCGCGAGATGGGGGGAGGGAGGGCGCGAGATGGGGGGGAGGGAGGCGCGAGATGGGGGGAGGGAGTGCGCGAGATGGGGGGCGAGGGAGGGCGCGAGATGGGGGGGGAGGGAGGGCGCGAGATGGGGGGAGAGGGGAGGGCGCTAGATGGGGGGGGAGGGAGGGCGCTAGATGGGGGGGGAGGGAGGGCGCGAGATGGGGGGGGAGGGAGGGCGCGAGATGGGGGGGGAGGGAGGGCGCGAGATGGGGGGGAGGGAGGGCCCGAGATGGGGGGGCAGGGAGGGCCCGAGTGGGGGGGGAGGGAGGGCGCGAGATGGGGGGGGAGGGAGGGCGCGAGATGGGGGGGGGAGGGAGGGCGCGAGATGGGGGGAGGGAGGGCGCGAGATCGGGGGGGAGGGAGGGCGCGAGATGGGGGGGAGGGAGGGCGCGAGATGGCGGGGGAGGGAGGGCGCGAGATGGGGGGGGAGGGAGGGCGCGAGATGGGGGGGAGGGAGGGAGGGCGCGAGATGGGGGCGGAGGGTGGGCGCGAGTTGGGGGGGAGGGAGGGCGCGAGATGGCGGCGGAGGGAGGGCGCGAGATGGGGGGGAGGGAGGAGCGCGAGATGGGGGGGAGGGAGGGCGCGAGATGGGGGGGGAGGGGCGGATGGAGGAGGGCGCGAGATGGGGGGGAGGAGGGGCGCGAGATGGGGGGGAGGGAGGGCGCGAGATGCGGCGGAGGAGGGCGCGAGATGGGGGGGAGGGAGGGCCCGAGATGGGGGGGGAGGGAGGGCGCGAGATGGGGGGGAGGGAGGGCGCGAGATGGGGGGGAGGGATGGGCGCGAGATGGGGGGAGGGAGGGCGCGAGATGGGGGGGAGGGCGGGCGCGAGATGGGGGGGAGGGAGGGCGCTAGATCGGGGGGGAGGGAGGGCGCGAGATGGGGGGGGGAGGGAGGGAGGGCGCGAGACGGGGGGGGAGGGAGGGCGCGAGACGGGGGCGGAGGGTGTGGGCGCGAGACGGGGCGGAGGGAGGGCGCGAGATGGGGGGGGAGGGAGGGAGGGCGCGAGATGGGGGGGAGGGAGGGCGCGAGATGGGGGGAGGAGGGAGGGCGCGAGATGGGGGGAGGAGGGAGGGCGCGAGATGGGGGGGAGGGTGGGCGCGAGATGGGGGGGTTGGGCGCGAGATGGGGGGGAGGGAGGGCGCGAGATGGGGGGGAGGGAGGGCGCGAGATGGGGGTGGAGGGAGGGCGCGAGATGGGGGTGGAGGGAGGGCGCGAGATGGGGGGGGAGGGAGGGCGCGAGATGGGAGGGAGGGAGGGCGCGAGATGGGGGGGGAGGGCGCGAG
This sequence comes from Somniosus microcephalus, assembly GCF_052327205.1. Classification (NCBI taxonomy): domain Eukaryota; kingdom Metazoa; phylum Chordata; class Chondrichthyes; order Squaliformes; family Somniosidae; genus Somniosus; species Somniosus microcephalus. Next base: position 14,047,454 of record NC_141020.1, on the reverse strand, counting down.
ATGGGGGGGGAGGGAGGGCGCGAGATGGGGGGGGGAGGGAGGGCGCGAGATGGGGGGAGGGAGGGCGCGAGGGCGCGAGATGGGGGGGAGGAGGGAGGGCGCGAGATGGGGGGGAGGGTGGGCGCGAGATGGGGGGGTTGGGCGCGAGATGGGGGGGGAGGGAGGGCGCGAGATGGGGGGAGGGAGGGCGCGAGATGGGGGTGGAGGGAGGGCGCGAGATGGGGGTGGAGGGAGGGCGCGAGATGGGGGGGGAGGGAGGGCGCGAGATGGGAGGGAGGGAGGGCGCGAGATGGGGGGGGAGGGCGCGAGATGGGGGGGGAGGGAGGGCGCGAGATGGGGGGGGAGGGAGGGCGCGAGATGGGGGGAGGGAGGGCGCGAGATGGGGGGAGGGAGGGCGCGAGATGGGGGGAGGGAGGGCGCGAGATGGGGGGAGGGAGGGCGCGAGATGGGGGGAGGGAGGGCGCGAGATGGGGGGGAGGGAGGGGCGCGAGATGGGGGTGGAGGGAGGGTGTGAGATGGGGGGTGGAGGGAGGGCGCGAGATGGGGGGGAGGAGGGCGCGAGATGGGGGGGAGGGAGGGCGCGAGATGTGGGGGGGAGGGAGGGAGGGCGCGAGATGGGGGGGAGGGAGGGAGGGCGCGAGATGGGGGGGGAGGGAGGGCGCGAGATGGGGGGGAGGGAGGGCGCGAGATGGGGGGGAGGGAGGGCGCGAGATGGGGGCGAGGGAGGGGGAGGGAAGGGGAGGGAGGACGCGAGATGGGGGGGAGGGAGGGCGCGAGATGGGGGGGAGGGAGGGCGCGAGATGGGGGGGAGGGAGGGGCGCGAGATGGGGGGGAGGGAGGGCGCGAGATGGGGGGGAGGGAGGGCGCGAGATGGGGGGGAGAGGGCGCGAGATGGGGAGGGAGGGCGCAGAGATGGGAGGGAGGGCGCGAGATGGGGAGGAGGGAGGGCGCGAGATGGGGGGGAGGGAGGGCGCGAGATGGGGGGGAGGGAGGGCGCGAGATGGGGGAGGAGGGAGGGCGCGAGATGGGGGGGGAGGAGGGCGCGAGATGGGGGGGAGGGGAGGGCGCGAGATGGGGGGGGAGGAGGGCGCGAGATGGGGGGGAGGGAGGGCGCGAGATGGGGGGAGGGAGGGCGCGAGATGGGGGGGAGGGAGGGCGCGAGATGGGGGGGAGGGAGGGCGCGAGATGGGGGGGAGGGAGGGCGCGAGATGGGGGGGAGGGAGGGCGCGAGATGGGGGGGAGGGAGTGCGCGAGATGGGGGGGAGGGAGGGCGCGAGATGGGGGGGAGGGAGGGCGCGAGATGGGGGGGAGGGAGGGCGCGAGATGGGGGGAGGGAGGGCGCGAGATGGGGGGGAGGGAGGGCGTGAGATGGGGGGGAGGAGGGCGCGAGATGGGGGAGGGAGGGCGCGAGATGGGGGGAGGGAGGGCGCGAGATGGGGAGGAGGGAGGGCGCGAGATGGGGGGAGGTGAGGGCGCGAGATGGGGGAGGGAGGGCGCGAGATGGGGGGGAGGGAGGGCGTGAGATGGGGAGGAGGGAGGGCGCGAGATGGGGGGGAGGGAGGCGCGAGATGGGGGGAGGGAGGGCGCGAGATGGGGGGAGGGAGGGCGCGAGATGGGGGAGGAGAGGGCGCGAGATGGGGGGAGGGGAGGGCGCGAGATGGGGGAGGGAGGGCGTGAGATGGGGGGGAGGGAGGGCGCGAGATGGGGGGAGGGAGGGGCGCGAGATGGGGGGAGGGAGGGCGCGAGATGGGGGGAGGGAGGGCGCGAGATGGGGGGAGGAGGGCGCGAGATGGGGGGAGGGAGGGCGCGAGATGGGGGGAGGGAGGGCGCGAGATGGGGGGAGGGAGGGCGCGAGATGGGGGGGAGGGAGGGCGTGAGATGGGGGGAAGGGAGGGCGCGAGATGGGGGGGGAGGGAGGGAGGGAGGGGGCGCGAGATGCGGGGGAGGGAGGGAGGGCGCGAGATGGGGGGGAGGGGAGGGAGGAGGGGGGAGAGATGGTGGTTGGAGAGGTAAGGGGAGAGGTGGGAGGGGAGCGAGAAGGGGAGGGTGGAGATGGATGGGGGAAAAGAAAGAGAGAAGGGGGAAGGCAGAAATGTTGTCGGCTGGGGAGGGGCGAGGTGGTGGCAGTGCTGCAGTGGCTCAAAATTAGAAATGCGCCGTCTTCCCGGGCTGTTAGAAGCAGCGCCCGGGAGGTTCATAGTCCCAACACTGAAGCACAGCACACTATCCAATCAAACACTCCCAGGACAGGTGCAGCACGGGTTAGATACAGAGTAAAGCTCCCTCTACACTGTCCCATCAAACACTCCCAGGGCAGGTACAGCACGGGTTAGATACAGAGTAAATCTCCCTCTACACTGTCCCATCAAACACTCCCAGGGCAGGTACAGCACGGGTTAGATACAGAGTAAAGCTCCCTCTACACTGTCCCATCAAACACTCCCAGGGCAGGTACAGCACGGGTTAGATACAGAGTAAAGCTCCCTCTACACTGTCCCATCAAACATTCCCAGGGCAGGTACAGCACGGGTTAGATACAGAGTAAAGCTCCCTCTACACTGTCCCATCAAACACTCCCAGGGCAGGTACAGCACGGGTTAGATACAGAGTAAAGCCACACCAGGTAGCCTCTGGCCTGAGTGAGATTACAGTTGCCGTAGGAACTGCTGGTATTGCCCCAGCCTCCTGCTGTGTGGGCCCACTATTCTGTGGCCCTTTTATTTCAATCTGTCTGGCCAGGGTTTGAATCCAGGTCTCGGGTGAAAACCAGGCCCCTCCCCCAATGAAATTAGCAGCATAAGAATTAGGATCAGGAGTCGGCCACACGGCCCCTCGAGCCTACTCCGCCATGCAATAAGATCATGGCTGACCTTCGACCTCAACTCCACCTTCCCACCCGATCTCCATATCCCCGGATTCCCCTCGAGTCCATAAATCTATTGGTCTCAGCCTTGAATATACTCAACAGACACAGCATCCACAGCCCTCGAGTAGCGAATCCCAAAGATAATTCTTCCGCTTCTGAAGCAGGCCCTGTGTTGTTGGCGCTCACGTTACCTTGGGAGCCGTTTTATTAGTAAATAACGAGAAAACCAGTGTGAAATGAGAATCAATGGTTCCTTTATTAACACATAGTAAAACATTGCCAATCTCAAGATTTCATGCAGGTTATTGATCCAACAAACTCGGATTTCACCTTGTAACAGGAGCAAAGTATTCATAAATATCAAAATAAACCTTATTTTCACAAAGTGCATAAAACTCTGGTGGATCTAGGGCATGACAAAGTAATGGCAGCAAATCAGAAAAATTAGAGACATCAAGAGAGATGGACAAAGACAGAGCGAGAGAGAGACACACACACACAGAGACAGGGAGAGAGAGAGACACACACACAGAGACAGGGAGAGAGAGAGACACACACACAGAGACAGGGAGAGAGAGAGACAGACACAGATATAGGCATAGATAAACAGACAGACACAGACTGGGAGAGAGACAGAGACAAAGTGAGAGGTAGCAAGATAAAAAGGAGACACAGGCTTAGCCAGTAAGACAGAAATGCACACACACACACAGAGAGGTACAGCGAGAGAGGAAAAAAAAGATACACAGCGAGAGACACAGACACACACACAATGAAAGAGGCAGCGATAGAGAGACAGAGAGACACAAACAGAGACAAGGAGGTTAAAGTCCCTGTGACCAAGTTTAGAATGACTAATTGTTCAGGGTTGTAGAGTGTGGCTCAATACTAGTTTCACTTAAAAAAAAATATTGACCCCCCCACTCCTGCCAGAGATTCAGGAATGCACAGGTTGGAGGAGGAGGGGAAGTTACAGTGAATGTTCCTAACTGAATTGGTTTCTTTATTTCATGCCCAGTTATCCAGCAGGTTCTGCTTGATCCAACAATGGCTTCACAACTGGAGAGAAGAATCTGATTGCACTGGTCCAATCCCCCAGCGTTGTGACAGGTTTGAGAGCAACAGTTAGAATGAAGGAGACATGGCAGTTCACGCAGAGGCACTGTGATCAAGGTCCAACTCCAGATCCTGATTCCCCCCACATTTAACCCTGTCCCCGCCTTTATTGTCCCTCCCAGATGAAATGGGCAGCTAACTTCCTTCAAGGCCTCTGCCAGAGATGCTTAGGACAGGCAGCAGACTGGACACTTCCCACCGTGAGAACCAGGAATGTGAAACCCAAATCCAGCACGCTGGATACCATGTTGGAGCAGCAGTATGGTCCAGGGGTAGGGGAGGGTGGTCTCACATTACAAGTAACCCACAAACCAATAACACAAGCATCTATGGTTCAACCTCCGCTCACTTGGGTGCCGGTTGGGTTTGGTTACTGCGGGGGATCATGGTGACACAGGTTCGTTATTAGATGGGTTTGAGTACTGGGGGTTGGTGGTGACAAGAGAATTAGGAGCAGGAGTCAGCCATTCGGCCCCTCGAGCCTGCTCCGCCATTCAATAAGATCATGGTTGATCTTCGACCTCAACTCTATTTTCCCGCCCGATCTCCATATCCCTCGATTCCCCTAGAGTGCAAAAATCTATCGATCTCAGTCTTGAATATACTCACTCAGCATCCACTGCCCTCTGGGGCAGAGAATTCCAAAGATTCAGAACCCTCTGAATGAAGAAATTCCTCATCAGTCCTAAATGGCCGACCCCTTATCCTGAGACTATGGCCCCTAGTTCTAGACGCTCCAGCCAGGGGTAACAACCTCAGCATCTACCCTGTCAATCGCCCCTCAGAATCTTATATGTTTCAATGAGATCACCTCATTCTTCTAAACTCCAGAGAGTATCGGCCCATTCTACACAATCTCTCCTCATAGGACAGCCCTCTCATCCCAGGAATCAATCTAGTGAACCTTCGTTGCACCTCCTCTAAGGCGAGTGTATCATTCCTCAGATAAGGAGACCAAAACAGTGCACAGTACTTTAGGTGTGGTCTCACCAAGGCCCTGTGACACAGGTAGGGTATTGATTGGGTGTGAGGACACAGACCCTACCCTTGAACAGGGTGATGGAATTGTGGTGCCGGCCTCTTTTCCTTTACCCTCAAAAATCTAATTCTTACTCTCAAATCTGCTATGAAGGCCATTGTAATGCCACAGAATATACACACACACCTTTACAGTTACAAATCCAGAAATAGATTTCAATATTTTTCAAATAATTACAAGAGAATTTCCGGTAACCTACCATGAATATAGTCACAGTACAGACACAGAAACATAGTTATACAATCTTCTGCAGTAACACAGTCCGAGATTATCCCCGTGTCACAGTAAATATCAGATCTCTGTTTTTGAAATGTTAGCTGGTCTCCATGCAGTTTTGACTTTTTTTTTAAACATTTTTTTTTTTTTGAAAAAGCTTTTTTTCAGTAACTAGCGCTTAAAACTAGACACTATTCATGAACTAACACTTGTTAAGCTGTGGCAGTTTGAAGCAAATTGTTCCCACACCAAGACTAAACAGAGAAAGAAAGGAGGAACAGAGTCAGTAGTTTCGTCGAGCCGACTGCCTGGCACAGAACAGGACTAAGTTTTGGATTTTAACCCCCTTTCGGAATCTTTTGAGAAAACAGTAAACTTTTTAAATAGCTCCAGACATTTTGTACAGCAAGTTCTGAATTCAATCTGGTTCAGTTCTAATATTTATTTTTTTTTGAAAAGAAAATGCTGCTCATTTTGACCTACGTCCAGAAATAAAAAAATAAATATTAATATATAAAAATATATAAAACGAATGCTGCTTTAGCGAGGCTACTAGTCAGCGGGCAATGCACTATCCTGTATCAACCACTGAATCCAGCTCCTGGCTAGACCCGCAGGAGACACAAGGCGGGGGGGGGGGGGGGGGGGTGGAGAGAAACAGAAGTGGACACGACCCTCGTCTCTCATCTTTTCAAGGAGCATGGCTGTCCCTGGGTGCAGTTCCAAAGGCCATCCCAGGCATGGAATGTGGGCAGGATTCTGGGCTGTAAACCTCATCTTAAGTCCTGATCCTGAGCTTCACCTGAATTCCACCAGGGGAGGGGGGGGGGGGGGACCCACTGGGCAGGAAGTGCACTGGTTCAGCAGAGACAGGGGAGGGTAAAACCTGGGACTTCGCAATGAGCTTTAGGGTGCCTGGCAGCATCTCTGACAAGTCACCAGCAGGGGCGAATACTGCCGGCTATCCATAAAGTCCACTACGAAAGCTTAAATACATCGTAGCAATTCGCTATTTTGATATAATGTAGAAGTTTATCTGCATTGTCCATTATATTAACTATTGATTAAAATGCAATAATTTACAAGCGATAAAGTGTTCTCTATTCAGCATAATGCTCAATGGGAGCAGGGATCAAACCTCTTGCATTGCATTATGTGCATTTTAGGTCAGGGCAGCACAGACACGATGGCTGCAGTTGCTGCCTTACCTCCCACCTCTGGTTCGAAGTTTAGTTTGTTAAGAACTGGTTAGATATTAGAGGCATGTGGTGGATTTAGCATTTACACCCTGCTCTAGATGAGCGGGGTGGAGGGGGGGGGGGGGTGCGGTTTCTAATCCAGCCCAGGGGCTTTAGAAATGACACGATCTCTACCACCCAACTGGGCATTCACAGAATCACAGAAACCCCACAGTGCAGATAGAGGCCATTTCGGCCCATCGAGCCTGCACCGACACATATCCCACCCGATCCCCATAACCCCTACACCAACACATATCCCACCCTATCCCTGTAACCCCACGTATTTAATCCCCCTAACACTAAGGGTCAATTTTATCATAGCCAATCAACCTAACCCGCACATCTTTGGACTGTTGCATTGCTGCAGGTGTTCAGCTGCCGGAGATGGGACTCCCTGCTGCACCACTTAAACTGCCCCAATTCCATTCCCCTCCAATTCTCTCCACCCCAGCCCCCTCCGGAAGGCGTCAAGTCTGGGGCATAGTTCCACCAGCGCCCGTTCCATACCTCGCCCAAGGGGCCAATCCCTGTGGCAGTTGACTATTCAACTACGGGGGGCATCGCATCCCTGCTCTTATTTTCCAGTTTAGCTGAAAGTTCTAACCCTGCACTGAAAAACGGAGCCGAGGCGATGGCAACAAATGCCATTTGATTCCCGTTTACCCGTACGGAATTCTGGGGCGGTTCAAGCATCAGCAGCGACGGTGCAAAAATTGAACCAAGGAAGGGTTCGGCTTATGATAAGCTGGAACTTCAAGCCACAGGTTATATGACCACCAAGTCTGACCAGAGGGCAATTTTAATCTCACCAGCCTGGCGGGAGAGCCACGGGATGGGGTGGAATGCTGGTTTTTTTCCCCCCCCACAAGCCGGCCTATAATAAATCGGCCCCGATTTTAACTCCAGGTGGATTCCCCGTTCAGGCCAGAGTTAAAATTACAGTCAGGTCTCAATGATGTCATTGGGCTGCAACATGCATAGGTAACAAAGGACCCTGTGGGCTCCGGGCGTGTGCCCTTGCCACCTGCTCGGAAGAGCAGGTTAAAATTGCAGATGTGACGATCAGGTTCGGACGGGTAAGAACCAGGGCGATTTTAACTGTCCGCCCGCCAGCCAGATTTCTGCTGAGCGAGTCGGCTTAAAAATTGCCCCCATTAATAACTCTCCATCGCGGAGTGTCAAAAAAGTGTTGCATCCCATCCCAGGAGAGTGTGGTTAAAATGACTAAAAAAAGTTTCACATCTTGTTACTTCAGTGGGAGGCAAACTTTATCTCCTCAAAATGAAAAATATCAAGCCCCGCCCCAACAGAAAAAAAATCTTTGACAAAATGTCTGGATTCACAGTATGTTAGAGAGATGGCAGCTCCCTGCCTTTGATGTAGCCTCAAAAAAGGTTGGAGCAGAGCGGTGCCACAGTCAAGGGAGAATTCGGGGTGGCCCCTTCGCTTGGCATCAGGCGGGGTTGGGGGGGCTTCACAGTCAGCTCCCGTTGAGAAAAAGCCAAATTCAATTTTTTTTTCACATAAACACAGAATCAGAGGGGTGGGGTGGTTGAGCCTTTCCCCCCGCACCGCCGGGCCCGGGATCCAGGTCCACACCGGGGGAGTATGTGTGTGTGTGCGCGCAGTCCATACCGAGCACACTGTTGACGTGACATTCACGGGGGAGGTGGGGTGTCCGCTTTGGAGAGGTGAAAAGTACATTCAGGAGGTCTTGGGGGGGTGTGTTACGTTGCGACTTCGGAAACACAAGCACTGGCTCCCTGCTGCTGCTGCTGCTTCTTCCTCCATCCCCTTTCGATTGGTGAGCGGTGTGTGTAAAAAAAAAGACGGAGCTATTCGGCAGTGGGGGGCGTCACACTCCCATCCTTTCCTCCCCTCCGGCGGGTCCAGGCGAGTTTTTTCACGGCAGGTGATGTGCAGGCGGTCAGTCTCCTTCCCCCTCGCCTCCCCCACCCCTTTCCTTGTCCCCCTCCCCATCCTGGTGCGCCAGCCGGTATAAAAGCGGTGCTGGCGAGTGTGTGTGTGTTGCGGGAGGAGGGAGGGCTTAAGCAGGTTAGAGAGCCAGCAGCGATGGCGAGTTCAGAGAGTCCGAGGACTGGTCGCTGCTACTGTTCCGCTGGTGGACGAGGCCGCAACTGCTTCCCTCTGGGTAGGTGAACACAAATGAAGACGTGTATGAGGCGTGGGGGCTAGCATTCAAACAGGGCGTGTGGAGAGGCTCACAGTGCGGATAGAAAGAGCTAGCGAGCGGTACCTCCGCCGGCAGCTGACAGCCCGGCGGGTAGCTCCCAGCGAACGCAGGTTCCTTCCCATCCAAAGCACTCGCCATTGCCAGAGAGCTCACCTCGACTGTCGCGGCGCTGGGCTGCGGGCTCAGGGGATCCTGGTACGGGATCTTGCAGGCCGGCTTGTGGGCCACCAGCACAAATTCCAGCCGCTCCTTCTCCTTGTGCAGCTCGGCGATCTGCGACTGCAGCTCGGCCTTCTCCTCCTCCAGCTGGTCAGTCTCCTGCCAAGAGACGGGAGAGTGGCGTTAAATACAGAGGATGAGGGGAAGGAGAGAGAGAGAGAGAAAGGGGAGAGAGAGGGAAGGAGGAGAAAGAGGGGGGGGGGGAGAGAGAGAGAGAGGGGGGGGAGAGAGGGGGAGGAGAGGAGAGAGGAGGAGGAGAGAGGAGGGAGACAGGGAGGGAGAGGGAGAGAAGGGAGGAGGAGAGGAGAGAGAAGGAAGGGAGGGAGCAGAGTGGGGAGAGAGAGAGAGGTGGGAAGCGAGGGCCCCCCCTATTGACAGGGTTCTGCCGCCTCGTCCTCCTCTACCTGCCCCCTGGGGACAGACTGGCCCCCAGGCTGAGCTGTGGTGCACAGGCCGCGGGTAACTCAGAAGAGCGATGGCACGGTGCTTTCTGTACTGCGATCAATACAGAGCCCCCAAATTATCCCTAACCCAACAAACCTACTCCTCCCCCATTAATTACCCTAGAACCCCCCTTACACTCCACCCTAGAACCCCCTTACACCTCCCAGAGACTCCTCTTACACCTCACCCCCAGAGACCCCTCTTGCATCTCTCCACAGAGACCCCTCCCAACACCCCACCCCAGAAACCCCCCTTATACCTTCCCAAAGACCCCCTTACAACCCCCCACACCCCACGAGAATTCCCTTACACCCCACCTCCCAGAGACCACCCCCAGAGACCCCCATCCCTCCCCACAGCCGCTCCCTTGACGCCAGAGACCCTCTGAGCCACGCCCCCACACAATCTCCCTCTCCCGGGAACACTCATTTCCCAGGGGAGGGTTTGGGGGTCTCGGCATCACCTGGAGAAGCTAGCTTAAAGGTCCCTCCACCCACCCAACCCCACACCACACCCCCAGTGTTTGCTTACAGTCTGCAGGCGGTCAGTCAGCTCCCGGCGGCGATTCCGGCACTTGGCGGCTGCGAGCTTGTTTCTCTCCCTGCGAACGCGACGCTTCTCCTCCTCTTCCACTGTGAGCTGCAATAAAACAGACAGACCGTCAGTCACTCACCCTCTCCCGACTCTTTCATCCACACTGTCCCTCTGACTTTACCCCTTCTAGTTCTTCCCAATCCACCAACTCCTAACCCGAACCCTCCCAACCTCACTAATATACCAGCACACTCACCTTCCATCTCAAACCCAGTCCAGACCCATGAGATGAAGATCTTCTCCAGTGATGCATGGGTCTCACCCGAATAAAGAGTGTTGAGGGAGCTTTACTCTGTATCTAACCCATGCTGTACCTGCCCTGGGAATGTTTGATGGGGACAGTGTAGAGGGAGCTTTACTCTGTATCTAACCCAGTGCTGTACCTGCCCTGGGAGTGTTTGATGGGACAGTGTAGAGGGAGCTTTATTCTGTATCTAACCCAGTGCTGTACCTGCCCTGGCAGTGTTTGATGGGACAGTGTCAAGGGAGCTTTACTCTGTATCTAACCCCATGCTGTATTTGACCTGATCGATAACCTGCTTGAGATGGAGTGCATTTCCAGCACCGACATAATTTAAAAAAAAATAGCTTTAAAAGAAACCTTTGACAACTCCAGTGACTTGGACCTGGTGAGATTAACCATTGCTATTGACTAGAGTGGCAGTCACAATCCAGCTCTGCATACACACACACTCCACATTCCCTTCACCCACACTCACCGTTTCATCGCGTGCCCTCCGAGAGCGGCTGGCTCGGGTGGGTTTGGACGGCCCGGCGCTGCTGTAGGAGCACATGCCTGGGGTGGAATAGCTGGTCCCCGGGAGATTGTAGGGGTCCATGGTGGGTTGGGGCAGGGGTGGAAGCTGAGCCTGAGGCTGAGACTGTGCCACTGAGGAGATGACAGTCGGTTGTACCATCCACTGCAGGTCCTGGCTGGTGGTGATGGCAGTGAGTGTTGGCACGAAGGATCCCGGCATTTCCCCAACGCCCGTAGCACACTCCTGGAATAAATGGGAATGTAGTACATTTAAAAAAAAAAAATGGGGTTGGAGTTGGACTGGGAAATGGGGGACGGGAGGGCCCACAAGACTGCCAATCTGTAAATTTATTCCTGGGATGTGGGCGTCCCTGGCATGGCCGGCATTTATTGCCCATCCCTAATTGCCCTCGAAGGTGGCGGTGAGCCGTCTTCTTGAACCGCTGCCGTTTTTCCTAGTGGTTGGATACAACCGAGTGACTCGCAAGGCCATTTCAGAGGAGCAGTTAAGGGTCAACCACATTGCTGTGGGTCTGGAGTCACAATCGGCCAGACCGGGTAAGGGCAGCAGATTTCCTTCCCTGAAAGGACATTAGTGAAATTGGAACCCAAGATCCTCAATGCGGCCGGGGGGGTGGTGGGGCACGAGCGGCAGAGGCTGGGAGCACAAGACACGAGTCACAACAAGCAAAATCCTAAAAAGTGTTTAGCAGAAGAATCCCGACAGCGGAAAGATCATCTCTCCCAGTGGCAGAACTAGGTTTGGTTGTGTGGAGTCATGAACCCCTACATTAGGCTTGGGTGATTGGGGGGGGGGGTCATGACCCCCTCCTGACCCCCTTGCTCCCCAGTGGCGAAGTTAGGTTTAAATGACGGAGGGGGGTTCATAACCCCCCCTCCCCATTAGGCTTGGTTGACTGGAGGGGGTGCGGTGGCATGAACCCTCCTAACCTCCCTCCCCCATTGGCTCAGCCACTGATTTCTGCCCAAAGTCACATGTTTGCAATGATCCCAGATGCATCGTCGCAGATTCCCGATTGGTGCGGGAATGCGACGGTGGGAAATCCCAACTTTAGGAGATTTCGACGTCAATTTCCCCTCCCTCCTTACAGCATCCCTACAGGGATGGGAGGGGGCCATAACCCTTTAGTTATATTAATAATTCTGCTCGAGGACTGATGAACTGTGTGTTCCTTCACCTGCCGGGAACTGTGAATCAAGTTTGGGATATTGGTCTGACCCCTACTCCCACATTAGTATTACCAGTCAGGGCACTTGAGAGGTCTGAGGGACGCAAGGCGCGATATAAATGAAAGTCTCAATTATCTGTCGGAATCGTTACTCTTCCCTCTGGACCCAGGCTCGAGCAGCCGGTGGCCACAACAAGGAACACAAGCATTAGGAGCAGGAGTACTTAAACTACTCAACTGACAAGGTTCGCCTACAGTTGGTGATGCCAAACCCCCCCGAGAGAGAGCCCAGCCCACGCTGCCATATCCAAGAGGTTTGTATTTATAGCTCACTTGAATCAGGTTCCCAAAGCACTTCACATACAGTCGGTTCCCTTGAAGTTCAGCTACTGTTGCTATAAGCTCAATACAGTTACCATATTTACTTGCAGTAAGATTCACAACTCAGTGAATGACCAGCTACGGACTCCTAATCTCAACATGGCATGGAGCGCGCCAGGGCCTGACTGGGAGCAATACAAATCATAGAATCATATAAATTGCAGCACAGAACGAGGCCATTCGACCCATCATGTCTGTGCCGGCCGAAAGAGCTATCCACCCTAATCCCACTATCCAGCTCTTGCTCCGTAGCCCTGTAGGTTATAGTGCTTCAAGTGCATATCCAAGTACTCTTAAATGCGATGAGGGTCTCTGCCTCTACCACCCTTTCAGGCAGCAAGTTCCAGACCCCCCCCCCCCACCATCCTCTGGGTGAAAAAAAATTCTGCTCAACTCCCCTCTAGTCCTGCTTACTTAAATCTATGCCCCCTGCCATAGAAACAGAAAGAAGGACTTGCATTTATATAGCGCCTTTCACGACCACCAGACATCCCAAAGCGCTTTTGGAAGTGTGGTCACTGTTGTAATGTAGGAAACACAGCAGCCAATTTGCGCACAGCAAGCTCCCACAAACAGCAATGTGATAATGACCAGATCATCGGTTTTAGTGATGTCGATCGAGGGATAAATATTGGCCCCAGGACACCGGGGAGAACTCCCGCTGCTTGTCTTTGAAATAGTGGCCATGGGATCTTTTACGTCCACCTGAGAGCGCAGAAGGGGCCTGGGTTGAACATTTCATCCGAAAGACGGCACCGCCGACAGTGCAGCACTCCCTCAGCAGTCCTAGATTTTTGTGCTCAAGTCTCTGGAGTGGGATTTGAACCAGACAACCTTCTAATCTAATCTAATCTAACTCAGATATAAACGAGTGTGCTACCAAACTGAGCCACTGGCTGACACACGCGAGCAAATGGTGCAAATTGCTAAATTCAGGAAGAATCAATCCACTTTCGGGATTGCAATGTGCACGCAACTCCCCCCGGGGTTTGGGGAGTGGAGGAGGGGGGAGAAGGCTGCAGAGTCCCCGGGATCTGGTGGGACTTGCTGCAGCCCCGGAGCCCGCCGCTTCCATCCATTCATAAAAAAAAAGAGGCGCCGCCCAGGCGGTGGGCGGAGCCAGTGACAGCGTCGCTGCCATGGTAACGTTCCAAAATAGAACGTCGCCCGGGCCGGGGACCGTGCGTGCGTGCCTGCGTAGCGTCACCAGGAGGATTCCAATACGTCAACCTTACGCACGCAACCCAGGCGGAGAGCAAGCGTGAGGTTTCCAGGCTGCGGGAAACCGGTGCAACCGATCGATAACCGATTATAATCGAGCCCGGGGAGGCGCTGAATGCAGCGACAGATTGCGTGCGTGTGCATTTAGTGGGGGGTGGACTTCTGATCATATATTACACTTTTCCCCCCAACCCCACACCGTTACCGCCTGCACAATCCAGCCAAATATTGGTGACACTTCACCCCCCCCCCCACACCGCCAAGATCAATAAGCACTTTATTTGCAGATAATCAATCATTGCAACTTCAGCTAAATATGGTGACGGTTGCAAAGATCGCTAATCATTTTATTGCACATTATTATGCCTGGTGTTGATGCACAAATAATCCCCCTTAAACTCCAAGCACTCAAGCAAAGTTCTACTGGCTGAAGGTCGCACTTACCTGGGCTGCGGAGGTCGGGCTGCCCACACTCTGGCTGAAGGAATCCACCGAGGAAAGGTACTGGGGCTCCGAAGGGGAGGAGCTGCACCGAGAAGCCGAGTCAAAGTCGCCGGAGAATCCCTGGTACATGTCCTCCCAGTCGGTGATGAGCCAGGATTTACCGCCCCCGAAATCCAGCTTTGCAGTTTGTGGCTAAGACAGTTGGTGTCTCCCAGAGAAATGTCACCAAAAAAAAAGTAAAAAAACACCCTCTCTGGTGTGTGTGCTGTAGTAAGCGCCTGTCTTGCTATTCGATCCGCCGCTTGCTTTATGAATGAACCAGCTCCTCCTGATTGTCTTTTTTATATACCAAGATATTCCTCTGACGTCAGGCTCATTAGAATAACAACTCGTCCCGGACGGTGCAAATGGGCAAAAATCCGCCTGAATCCAAGAACCAGCCGCGCCGAGAGCACCAGCACTGAGGCCGCCAGTGCCTGTGCTGCTAATGCCACTCTCCCGGAGCCTCCACGCCGCTTTATTGGGGAGAAATTGCCATAAAACCCCTCTTTGCGAGGAGGCTCCGCCCATCCGGGGATCCCTGACGTACATGCCCAAATATGGAACTGTGTAGTTTGCTGTTTACTGGTAACCAGGCACCGACGTCAGAGGGAATCCCTCTCTAGACAGCGGCTTGATCAGAGAGAGAGAGTTTTAAATAGAAATCCAGCTCGTGGGAGCTTTATTTTTAAAATTGATGCTGTAAATTTATCTTTTTTTAAAATAAATACGAGAAGTTACTAAACCCTCGCCCTGGTGTGCAATCCTTGTTGCCCCAGAGATGGGGGGCCAGGATTTACCTTCTTAAACCCTCGCCCTGGTGTGCAATCCTTGTTGCCCCAGAGATGGGGGGGCCAAGATTTACCCTCTTAAACCCTGCCCTGGTGTGCAATCCTTGTTGCCCCAGAGATGGGGGGGGGCCAGGATTTACCCTCTTAAACCCTCGCCCTGGTGTGCAATCGTTGTTGCCCCCTGAGATGGGGGGCCAAGATTTACCCTCTTAAACCCTGCCCTGGTGTGCAATCCTTGTTGCCCCAGAGATGGGGGGCCAGGATTTACCCTCTTAAACCCTCGCCCTGGTGTGCAATCCTTGTTGCCCCAGAGATGGGGGGCCAGGATTTACCTTCTTAAACCCTCGCCCTGGTGTGCAATCCTTGTTGCCCCAGAGATGGGGGGCCAGGATTTACCTTCTTAAACCCTCGCCCTGGTGTGCAATCCTTGTTGCCTCCAGAGATGGGGGCCAGGATTTAGCCTCTTAAACCTTGCCCTGGTGTGCAATCCTTGTTGCCCCAGAGATGGGGGCCAATATTAAGCCTCTTTATCCACGATTTATCCCTCAATAATTACAATATGTGGTCATTGCCACATTGCCGTCTGTGGGAGCTTGCTGTGCGCATATTGAGTGGCGCTACGGTTTCCCTACATTTCATTGGCCGCCAAGCGCTTTTGGGACGTCCCGAGACAGTACAAGGCGCTATATAAATGCAACTCCTTTCTTTAAATACGGGTTTGAGGTATTTCAGCTCAACCTTTTCGAAAATATAAACTTTGGCGGGTGTGTGTTTAGTCCATTTCTGCCCCCGACTCTAGTTCTGCAACACGGGCCCCAGGGTTAAGGAAAAGTTTGTCATTTCTAAATGCAAATTCCCTCGATCAAAGTCTAGAATTGAGAGGATTGTCAATAACCTCCTCCCCCTCCAGCAAAAATGGAAATAAAGAGTGCTTTTAAGTTTTTCGTTTTGCCTGTGTCAGTGAGTTGCATGTGGTTGTGGTGTCTGGTTCGTGGTCTATATTTGCCAGAGAAAGCGATTCCCTTGTTTTTCTGCCCGAGGTGAGAGTAAGAGTGAGGCCTTTGCTCAGACACTTGTATTTACTTTCAGAATTTGGTCACTCGGTGCTCCGGCCTTGACTGAGAATGGGACACGTGGGCTTCCTGTAAACGGCTCAGTCCCTGTTTGTCATTCACTGCTGCTAATCTCAGGAACATAAGCAGGTAAGAAATAGGAGCAGGAGTAGGCCATTTGGCCCTTCCAGCCATTCAATAAGATCATGGCTGATCTACCTCATCTCCACTTTCCTGTACTCTCCCCATATCCCTTCATTCCCATAATATCCAAAAATCTATCGATCTCTATCTTGAATATACTCAATCAAATCAATCAATCAAAGCAACTTTTATTGTCATTGTTAGTGCACAAGTGCAGTACAACGAAATGTAGGCTTGCGGCTCCCGAGAGTGTACATTTGGATTAAGACATTTAAACATTCAACATACATTTGGCTTGTAATACATTAACATAAACATAACCATAATAAAGTGCATTGGCAGATGTGCAGGCTTTAGAGTTTATTTGTGGAGTTCAGTAGGATGACAGCCCTTGGGAAAGAAGCTGTTCCTAAATCTGGTCGTACGGGTGCGAATGCATCTGTAGCGTCTCCCAGATGGCAGGAGGGCGAACAGACTGTGGCTGGGGTGGGTAGGGTCTTTGATGATGGACCGTGACCTCCGTAAACAGCGTTTCTGGTATATGTGCTCTATGGTCGGTAGCCGGGTGCCGGCAGTTTTGACTACCCGCTGCAGGGCTTTCCGGTTGTCGTAGCTACAGCTGCCATACCATACTGTGATACAGTTCGTCAGGATGCTCTCTATTGTGCAGCGGTAAAAGTTAGAGAGGATCAGGGGTGACAGGTTACATCCCTTCAGCCTCCTTAGGAAATATAGGCGCTGCTGGGCCTTCTTCACCAGAGAGGAGGTATTGAGGGACCAGGAGAGGTCTTCCGTGATGTGGACTCCGAGGAACTTAAAGCTGTCCGCCCTTTCCACCACAGCCCCATTGATGTGGATGGGGGTGTGGACTGAGCCTCCACAGCCCTCTGGAGCAGAGAATTCCAAAGATTCACCACCCTCCGAGTGAAGAAACTCCTCCTCATCTCAGTCCTAAATGGCCGACCCTCAATGAAAGACTTGCATTTATACAGCGCCTTTCATGACCTCAGCACTTTACAGCCAATGAAGTACTTTTTGAAGTGTAGTCGCTGTTGTAATGTAGGAAACGCGGCAGCCAATTTGCGCACAGCAAGCTCCCACAATCAGCAATGTGATAATGACCGGATCATCTGTTTTAGTGATGTTGGTTGAGGGACAAATACTGGCCCCAGGACACCGGGGAGGCTCGGAATGGAGCTGGGCCCCTTCCTGCTCTGTGTGGCTCAGAACCCCATCGGGCGATATCAGCTAGCTCAGTACACACGAAAGATCGCGTCTGCGCAGCTCAGAGGGAATGTTGGTCTTCAGAGAGATTTAGGTGTCCTCGTACAAGGAACACAGGAAGTTAGCAGGCAAGTACAGCAAGCAATTAGGAAGGCAAATGGTATGTTGTCCTTTATTGCAAGGGGGTTGGAGTACAGTAAGAGTAAGTCTTGCTACAATTGTACAGGGCTTTGGTGAGGCCACACCTGGAGTACTGTGCACAGTTTTGGTCTCCTTATCTGAGGAAGGACATACTTGCCTTGGAGGTGATGCAATGAAGGTTCACTAGATAGAATCCTGGGATGAGAGATTGTGTAGATTGGGCCGATACTCTCTGGAGTTTAGAAGAATGAGAGGTGATCTCATTGAAACATGTAAGATTCTTAGCGGGCTTGACAGGGTAGATGCTGAGGGGTTGTTTGCTCTGGCTGACGAGTCTAGAACCAGGGGTCATAGTCTCAGAATAAGGGGTCGGCTATTTAGGACTGAGATGAGGAGAAATTTCTTCACTCAGAGGGGTGTGAATCTCTGGAATTCTCTGCCCCAGAGGGCTGTGGATACTGAACTGTTGAGTATATTCAAGACTGAGGTCGATAGATTTTAGGACTCTAGGGGAATCGAGGGATATGGAGATCGGGCTGGAAAGTGGAGTTGAGGTCGATGATCAGTCATGATCTTATTGAATGGCAGAGCAGGCTCGAGGGGCTGTATGGCCTACTCCTGCTACTAATACTTATGTTCTGATGGAGCCTTGACCTTCCTACTCTGTGTAGCCCAGCTCCACATCTCACTGTGACATCAACTAACTCAGTACAGACCTGGAATGGAGCTTGGGCCCTTCCTACCTACACTACTTGACCCAACATGGTCCTTTCCAAACTGAGCTATGGGAGAAGCTTAACATGTAAACAAATATACAACAACAAATTTGCAAATAAATTCGTTTTTAATCTGCTGGACACTTTAAAAAAACAAATCAATGCTCCAATAACAGTAATGCAGAGTTTAATTCCTGCTATCAGCTACCACCAGACTTTCTATCCACTGAACATAGAGAACATCACAAGATTCCATATCTGCTTTGTTTTTGCCCTTATTAAGGTGACAGATGGTAGTGCTGGGGTGGAAATCTTCCCATTTCAGACAACCAGTGTCAGCATGAAGCACAGAGTAAAGCTGCCTCTACATTGTCCCATCACACACTCCCAGGGCAGGTACAGCACGGGTTAGATACAGAGTAAAGCTCCCTCTACACTGTCCCATCAAACACTCCCAGGGCAGGTACAGCACAGGTTAGATACAGAGTAAAGCTCCTCTACAATGTCCCATCAAACACTCTCAGGGCAGGTACAGCACAGGTTAGATACAGAGTAAAGCTCCCTCTACATTGTCCCATCAAACATTCCCAGGACAGGTACAGCACGGGTTAGATACAGAGTAAAGCTCTCTCTACACTGTCCCATCAAACACTCCCAGGGCAGGTACAGCACGGGTTAGATACAGAGTAAAGCTCCCTCTACATTGTCCCATCAAACATTCCCAGGACAGGTACAGCACGGGTTAGATACAGAGTAAAGCTCCCTCTACACTGTCCCATCAAACACTCCCAGGGCAGGTACAGCATGGGTTAGATACAGAGTAAAGCTCCCTCTACATTGTCCCATCAAACATTCCCAGGACAGGTACAGCACGGGTTAGATACAGAGTAAAGCTCTCTCTACAATGTCCCATCAAACACTCTCAGGGCAGGTACAGCACAGGTTAGATACAGAGTAAAGCTCCCTCTACACTGTCCCATCAAACACTCCCAGAGCAGGTACAGCATGGGTTAGATACAGAGTAAAGCTCCATCTAAACTGTGACATTTTTTTATATTCCATCCCCACCATCCTGTTACCTCCCTCTACTAGATTGCCGATTATTGCTCAATTAGAGATTGTTTTAAGCTGTCGGCCTAAGCTCACTAGGACCTGGATAGATATTGCCCCGATTGATTTCACATAGGACCCTTCTATCGAGCAGGCACTTCGCTCTGGGCTGGATGTGAACCTATGTCCCAGAAATGAAAGGGCAGTGACTAACTTACAGCACCGATCAGTTTCCCAATGTTCCATTCAATTACATTTATCTTATTTGAAGTTCCAGTAGAGCAGAATGAATGTGAGGTGCACTTGCATTATTTGACACCAATTTGTGAATGGTGTGGGATGGATTCATTGAATGTAGCACCTTCTCACACTGCTCTCCTGGGATGAGAGGGCTGTCCTATGATGAGAGATTGTGTTGAATGGGCCGATACTCTCTGGAGTTTAGAAGAATGAGAGGTGATCTCATTGAAACATATAAGATTCTGAGGGGGATTGACAGGGTAGATGCTGAGAGGTTGTTTCCCCTGGCTGGAGAGTCTAGAACTAGGAGGCACAGTCTCAAGATAAGGGGTCGGCCATTTAAGACTGAGATGAGCAGGAATTTCTTCACTCAGAGGGCGGTGAATCTTTGGAATTCTCTACCCCAGAGGGCTGTGGATGCTGAGTCTCTGAGTATATTCAAGGCTGAGATCGATAGATTTTTGGACTCTAGGGGAATCCAGGGATATGGAGATCGGGCGGGAAAGTGGAGTTGAGGTCGATGATCAGCCATGATCTTATTGAATGGCAGAGCAGGCTCGAGGGGCCGTATGCCCGACTCCTGCTCCTAATTCTTATGATCTGATGTTCTCCAATTGGTACAACTAAATTGATAAAAGTTGGAAATGCACCAGGTATAGTTATACTGCATTAATGTGTAGTGGGCATCAAATATTATCTGCTGGGAATGGCCTTCAACTTCCAACTTCAACCTCCAACCTTCAACCCCCCCACTGTCTAACCCCCCCACTGTCTAACCCCCCCCACTGTCTAACCCCCCCACTGTCTAACCCCCCCACTGTCTAACCTCCCCACTGTCTAACCCCCCCACTGTCTAACCTCCCCACTGTCTAACCCGCCCACTGTCTAACCCCCCCACTGTCTAACCCCCCCACTGTCTAACCCCCCCACTGTCTAACCCCCCCACTGTCTAACCCGCCCACTGTCTAACCCGCCCCACTGTCTAACCCCCCCACTGTCTAACCCCCCCACTGTCTAACCCCCCCCACTGTCTAACCCCCCCACTGTCTAACCCCCCCACTGTCTAACCCCCCCCACTGTCTAACCCCCCCACTGTCTAACCCCCCCACTGTCTAACCCCCCCACTGTCTAACCCCCCCCACTGTCTAACCCCCCCCACTGTCTAACCCCCCCCACTGTCTAACCCCCCCACTGTCTAACCCCCCCACTGTCTAACCCCCCCACTGTCTAACCCCCCCCACTGTCTAATCCCCCCACTGTCTAACCCCCCCACTGTCTAACCCCCCCCCACTGTCTAACCCCCCCACTGTCTAACCCCCCCACTGTCTAACCCCCCCCACTGTCTAACCCCCCCACTGTCTAACCCCCCCACTGTCTAACCCCCCCACTGTCTAACACCCCCCAGTGTCTAACCCCCCCACTGTCTAACCCCCCCACTGTCTAACCCTCCCACTGTCTAACCCCCCCACTGTCTAACCCCCCCCCCCCCACTGTTGCGCTCCCTCAGCACTGCTCTGGAGTGTCAGCCTAGCTTTTTGTGCTGAAGTCTCTGGATTGGGACAAACCCATGTTTACAAATACACACACACACATATACAGACACACACGCACACTTTCTGGCAGGAGTCCCTATGTAGTGATCACGAGAAAAAAACCCTGTCTGATCTCCCCGCACCACGCCCCCCCCCACCACCCCCGTCAACACACTCACAAAGAATGGGGCCTTGAGCTTCATTGTAGATCTGGCCATTGACCCAGGTGAGATCACCAAAGTCAACATTGACCGCAGATGGAATCTAAGACGATTCAGAATTGCTCTAACAGAAAGACAAACTTACATTTCTATAGCGCCTTTCACAACCTCAGGATGTTCCAAAGCGCTCTACGGCCAATGTAGCACTTTTGAAGTGTAGTCACTGTTGTAATGTAGGGAAATGTGGCAGCCAATTTGTGCACAGCAAGCTCCCACAAACAGCGATGAGATAATGACCAGATCATCTGTTTTAGTGAGTTAGGCATAAGTATTGGCCCAGGATAGTATTATTTAGGCAGTAGGAATCTGGAACTCTCTTCCCCCGACAGGCTGTGAATGCTGAGCCTGGACAGTCAGTGTCAGATGGCTATTCAGGCAAGGAAGGCATCACAGCCGGACCAACCTTGTTTTCATCAGATGAACGTATGCGCAGTCTCCAGCAGCAGATGATGGGACAGGGTTCAGGAGCCCTCGCCTTAGCCCAGAGGTACTGAACATAAGAACATAAGAAATAGGAGCAGGAGTAGGCCAATCGGCCCCTCGAGCCTGCTCCACCATTCAATAAGATCATGGCTGATCTGATCCTAACCTCAAATCTTCTATCACTCTGCATCCACCCGAACCCATGTGATCTCCCGGGAGAGGCGAAAAACCAGATAAAGACCCAATGGCCAATTTGGGAGAAAAAAATCTGGGAAATTCCTCTCCGACCCATCTAGGCGATCGAAATTCTTCCAGGAGATCACTCTGTCCCTATATTTTCTACAGTACTTACCTTCTGTAAAGGCGATCTCCACCCCAGCCAGGAACAGGAATAAAACCATCTCCTGAAATCTAACAGAATTAGAACACAGTAGGAGCAGAACAAGGCTACACGGCCCCTGGGCCCGCTCCACTACCCACAGGGCCATGACCATTCCGAACCCAGACTCATGTCCAATTTCCTGCCCGCTCCCCGTAACCCTTTATTCCCTTTACTTCTAGGAAACTATCTATTTCTGTTTTAAATTTATTTAATGATGTAGCTTCCACAGCTTTCTGGGGCAGCAAATTCCACAAACCTACCACCCTCTGAGTGAAGAAGTTTCTCCTCATCTCAGTTTTGAATGAGCAGCCCCTTATTTTAAGATTATGCCCCCTAGTTCTAGTTTCACCCATCATTGGGAACATCCTCACCGCATCCACCCGATCAAGCCCCTTCACAATCTTATATGTTTCAATAAGATCGCCTCTCATTCTTCTGAACTCCAATGAGTAGAGTCCCAATCTACTCAGCCTCTCCTCATATGACCACCCCCTCATCCCCGGGATTAACCGAGTGAACCTTCTTTGTACTGACTCGAGAGCAAGTATGTCTTTTCTTAAGTATGGACACCAAAACTGTATGCAGTATTCCAGGTGCGGCCTCACCAATACCTTGTACAACTGCAGCAATACCTCCCTGTTTTTATATTCCAACCCCCTAGCAATAAAAGCCAACATTCCATTGGCCTTCTTGATCACTTGCTGCACCTGCATACTAACTTTTTGAGTTTCGTGCACCAGGACCCCCAGATCCCTTTGTACTACAGTACTTTCCAGTTTCTTGCCATTAAGATAATAACTTGCTCTATGATTTTTCCTGCCAAAGTGCATAACCTCACACTTTCCAGTATTGTATTCCATCTGCCAAATCTCTGCCCACTTACTTAGCCTGTCTATGTCCCTTTGCAGGTTTTTTATGTCCTCCTCACTCACTACTTTCCGTCCCATCTTTGTATCATCTGCAAACTTTGATATGTTACACTCGGTCCCCTCCTCCAAATCGTTAATGTAGATTGTAAAGAGTTGGGGACCCAGCACTGACCCCTGCGGAACACCACTAGTTACTGGTTGCCAATCTGAGAACGAACCATTTATCCCAACTCTCTGCTTTCTGTTAGAGAGCCAATCCTCCACCCATGCCAGAATATTACCCCCAATCCCGTGATTTTTTATCTTGAGCAATAATCTTTTGTGTGGCACCTTGTCAAATGCCTTTTGGAAGTCTAAATACACTACGTCCACTGGTTCCCCTTTATCCACCCTGTATGTTACTTCCTCAAAAAACTCAAGCAAATTTGTTAAACATGACTTCCCCTTCATGAAACCATGCTGAGTTTGCCCTATTAAATTATGTTTATCCAAATGTCCCATTACTGTCTCCTTAATAATGGACTCTAACATTTTACCAACCACAGATGTTAGGCTAACAGGTCTATAGTTTCCAGCCTTCTGCCTACTACCCTTTTTAAATAATGGTGTTACATTAGCAGTTTTCCAATCTGCCGGGACCTTTGCTGAGTCCAGTGAGTTTTGGAAAATTATTACCAATGCATCCACAATCCCTACCGCTACTTCCCTCAAGACCCTGGGATGCAAGCCATCAGGTCCAGGGGATTTATCCGCCTTGAGTCCCATTATTTTACCAAGTACCACTTCCTTAGTGATTTTAATTGTATTTAGTTCCTCCCCCCCTAGAGCCCCCTGTTTGTCCAGTGTTGGGATATTCTTAGTGTCCTCTACTGTAAAGACTGATACAAAATAATTGTTCAGTGTTTTTGCCATCTCCATGTTTCCCACCATTAATTTCCCGGTCTCATCCTCTAAGGGACCAACATTTACTTTAGCCACCCTTTTTCTTTTTATATAACTATAGAAACTTTTACTGTCTGTTTTTATATTTTTTGCTAATTTACTTTCATAATCTATCTTCCCTTTCTTAATCAATCTTTTTGTTATTTTTTGCTGTCTTTTAAAGACTTCCCAATCTTCCATCCTCCCACTAGATTTGGCTACCTTATATGCCCTTGTTTTTAGTCGGGTACTATCCTTAATTACTTTACTTAGCCACGGATGGCTATCTTTTCTTTTACACCCTTTTTTCCTCAGTGGAATATATTTTTCTTGGAAGTTGTAAAATAACTCCTTAAATGTACACCACTGGTCATGTACCGTCTTACCCTTTAATCTATTTTCCCAGTCCACTCTAATTAATTCCGCTCTCATACCTTCATAGTCTCCTTTATTCAAGCTCAGCACGCTTGTTTGAGATCCAACCTTCTCACCCTCTAATTGAATATGGAACTCAACCATGTTATGGTCACTCATTCCAAGGGGATCCTTTACTAGGACATTTTTAATTAATCCTGTCTCATTACACAGGACCAAATCTAAGGTTGCTTGCCCCCTGGTCGGTTCAGTTACATACTGCTCAAGAAACCCATCCCTAATACACTCAATGAACTCTTCCTCAAGGCTGCTCTGCCCAATTTGATTTGTCCAGTTAATATGATAATTAAAATCCCCCATAATTATAGCTGTTCCCTTATTACAGAGGCTAATTGTAGCAGCTAATACACCACAGGCTCGGGTTGGAACTTGGGCCAGCAGCCACCCTGTGCACGGTAAGCCCCCAGAAACAGCAGTGAATAACCAGTTAAACTATATTTCATAGAATCATAGAAATCTACGGCAGAGAAGGAGGCCATTCGGCCCATCGTGTCCGTGCCGGCTGAAAACGAGCGAACCAGCCTAATCCCACTTTCCAGCTCTTGGTCCGTAGCCCTGCAGGTTACGGTACTTCAAGTGCATATCCAAGTACTTTTTAAATGTGATGAGGTTTCTGCCTCTACCACCCTCAGTGAGTTCCAGACCCCCACCACGCTCTGGGTGAAAAAGTTCTCCTCAACTCCCCTCTAATCCTTCTACCAATTACTTTAAATCTAAGCCCCCTGGTTGTTGACCACTCTGCTAAAGGAAATAGGTCCTTCCTATCCACTCTATCCAGGCCTCTCATAACTTTATACACCTCAATAAGGTCTCCCCTCAGCCTCCTCTGTTCCAAGGAAAACGACCCCAGCCTATCCAACCTTTCCTCATAGCTCAAATTCTCCAGTCCTGGCAACATCCTCGTAAATCTCCTCTGCATCCTCTCTCGTGCGACCACAACCTTCCTCTAATTTGTTGTGTTGGCCAGGATACCAAGGGTACTCCCCTGCTCTTGGCATAGTTCCACGGGGTCTTTTATGGCCACCTGTGAAGGCAGAGGGGGCTTGGGTTTAACCCCAAAGACCTCACCTCCTGCAGTACTTTTTCTTCTTAGGCAGTCCCTCGGGAACCGAGGATGACTTGCTTCCACATTAAAAATGAGTTCGCAGGTGAGTGATGAGTCCAATGTTGGGACCTGCAGTCTCTGTCACAGGTGGGGCAGACGGTGGCTGGAGGGGCGGGTGGGACGTCTCCAGTCTCTCCACTGGAGAGGTACCACCAACGCTGCCTCCGCAAGATCCTGCAGTACAGCACTGAAGTGTCAACCCAGATTATATGCTTAAATCCTGGAGAGGTACTTAACCCCATGAGCTCCTAACTCAGAAGCTACCAACTAAGACACGGTTGACACAGCTAGTTTCTTAGCATTATGGGAGCGGCATGCTATTCCCATTTGCACCTCCTCTAGACCCATCTTTTGTTTCTTAACTTGTCTCATTACCATCTCCTTTTGCCTCGCACCATCGTCCCATTTGTCATTTAATCTCTCCTGCCTTCCATCCTATCACAGACCTTCCCTTTTGTTCTTTCCTCCCCTCCCCCCTTTCCCTGTCCCTACACTTGCTTAAAACCTGTTACATCTCTAACTTTTCCAGTTCTGACGAAAGGTCATCGACCTGAAACATTGGCCCAGAAATTCGGGTCGGAGGCTTCCCGTGGGCGCAAGCCCCCGACCTGCACTTACCTAGCGCGCCGGCCGTTGAGCTGTGGGCCCGCGGGTGGGATTCCGATCCTGGGCCTGCTCCAACTGCCGGCGCGCAGTGCTTGTGTATCCCAGGGGCGCAGTTAGTTCGAAGCGTCCCCTGGGATCATGTGGGCCATGGAGAGCCAATGGTAGCAGGGAAATGCCCATTCATAAATTTAACAGGAAGAGCTGTCAAAACTATAAGCCCCAAAACATCACTAAAACTTCAAATAATTTTTTTTTTTAAATCACATTTTTAAAATAACTATAAATTACATAAAATAACTATTTTAAACAATAATTTAAATTTGAAAAAATTAATTACATTTTCTAACAGGGCTAAAAATAAACTTAGCTTTCTTTAAAGTATTTAAAAATAATAAACCTGTGGAAAAAATGTTTTAATTTTAATTAATTCACCACTTACCTTGTTAAAAGCAGGCCTTGCGCCTGCTTTTTACATGTGTAACTCTTGGAGACTTACCCTCCCGGAGAAACCTGCAAAAAAAAACATAAGTTCGATGCGCACGCGCTGCCTCTCCGGCGCACGCGTTCGACTTCTGAACCCCTTCCTTTAAGGGAATGGAAGTGCCGGTTTCCCGCGCAAGCGCAGTGCATGCACGAAACCGGCACTTCCGTTGGGCCTACGGGTGAGTACCCCGTGCGTACTCACCCGTGGAGACCCGAATTTCTGGGCCGTTAACTCTGTTTCTCCCTGCACAGATGCAGCCTGGCCTGCAGAGTATTTCCAGCATTCTCTGTTTTTATTTCAGATTTCCAGTATCCACAGTATATTGCTTTTGTATTAAGTGTCAGCCTGTGGCTCAGTGGGCTTGCCTTTTGAGTCAGAAGGTTGTGGGTTCGAGTCCCACTCCAGAGACTTGAGCACAAAAATCTAGGCTGACGCTCCCAGTGCAGTACCGAGGGAGTGCCACACAGTCGGAGGTGCCGTCTATCAGAGGAGATGTTAAACCGAGGCCCCGTCTGCTCTCTCACGTGGATGTAATCATCAAAGACGCGAGCCACCCCAGCCACAACCTCTTCGCCCTGCTCCCGTCCGGTAAGAGATACCGAAGCATACGGTCTCGTACCAGCAGGTTTCGAAACAGCTTCTACCCCCAGGCCATAAGACTCATGAACGTATTATTTATTACTGTTGTTTTATTTACTATTACTGTATTTCTATTAGTATTTTTATCATTGTTATGCCATATTTATTCCAATGTTGGGAGGACTCGTAAAAATCAACATTTCATTGTGCAGTACACACGTCTGCTGCATATATGACAAATAAAATTGAATTGAATTGAATTAAAAGATCCCTTGACACTATTTCGAAGAAAAGCAGGGGGAGTTCTCCCTTGTGTCCTGGGCCCAATATTTATCCCTCAATCAACATCATTAAAAAACAGATTATTGTTTGTGGGAGCTTGCTGTGCAAATTGGCTGTTGTTTCCTACATTACAACACTGACTCCACTTCAAAAAGAAAAGTACTTCATTGGCTGTAAAGCGCTTTGGGACGTCCCGAGGTTGTGAAAGGCGCTATAGGAATGCAAGTCTTTGGTTAGTGTGAAAACATAGCCCTGGTCTTATCGCTGCTGCCCGTGGTCCTGCCGTTTGTAACTGTGCGATAAAGGCTAGAACAAACACAAGGAACAGAGGGGAGGGGGAGAAACCGCACTGAATTCAGAGACGGGCGTTGACTCGGAATTAAACACGCCCACGGAATCCGCAGCCCTTGGGGTAGGGGAGGGACTGGTGAGTAGAGAACACACAGGGAGCTCCTGCTCCAGATACAACGGGGTTGGAGCCAGTCTCTCGTTTCAGGACAACCAGGGCGAGTGCTGGTGGGATGTGACCTTATCTGCTGTGTGTGTGCGCATCGCTCTCTACCTGGATACACAGCCAACTTACAACTCTCCAGAACAAATCCTTCACCCATTGGGAAACTTCTCCAAAACACAGGCAAGTAACTTTCCTCCAGCCAGGATGTGCTGCACGTGCCTGAGATTGTATTTTAACAATCTGCACAGGAGGGAATAAGATCAAAGCTCCAAGACAACGAGCCTGAAGAGAATGTTATCTCAAGACTGTCGGAACGGTTGTGCGATCTTTCATTGATAAACAAACGATTTCTGCTTCCAATTAGTCATTTAAAGTGGAAAGCGAAAGCGGGGAAAGGAAGTCTGAAATAACAACAGAAAATGCTGGAAAAACTTAGCAGGCCAGGCAACATCCGTGGAGAGAAAATCAACGTTTCGAGTCAAACCCTTTGTCGAGACTGACAAGGAAGTCTGAAGGTATGTCGTGTTTCCCAGTTAGCTTCACTCCAGTAGAAGGCTGGAGCCTGGAGACTAGAGAAATCTGGAGCCCCCTTTTGCTGCATTCGAGTTTCACTCCATTATCATCGTTTGCCCTGACACAGAATCGCATAGAACCGGACAGAAAAGGGATTGGAAAGAAATGAGACCTTGTTCTTGGCTGGGGTGTTAAGTCACCTTTCACAGCGTAGGTTAAAATTCATTAAAATAAAAACATGCTGGAAAAATTCAGGGGCAGAAAGGAAAATAAGGGTTAGGTTAACCTTTCAGCCCTGGCCCGCTGAGTGTTTCCAGCATTTGCTGTTTTTATTTCAGATTAGCTGCACTTTTGTGTGTGTGTGTGTGGTGGGGGGGCGGGGGGGGGGTTGCAATTCATTTCTTCCCATTTTTTATTGCAGATTCCACAGTGAAGAAAGAAGAAAAAGAAAGACTTGCATTTGTATAGCACCTTTCACGACCACCGGACGTCCCTGTTGTAATGTAGGAAATGCAGCAGCCAATTTGCGCACAGCAAGCTCCCACAAACAGCAATGTGATAATGACCAGATCATCTGCTTTAGTGATATTGATTGAGGGATAAATATTGGCCAGGACACTAGTGGCGGCGGGATCTTTTACGTCCACCTGAGAGGGCAGACGGGGCCTCGGTTTAACGTCTCATCCGAAAGACGGCACCTCCGACAGTGCAGCACTCCCTCAGCACTGCACTGGGAGTGCCAGGCTCGATTTTTGCGCTCAAGTCTCAGGAGTGGGACTTGAACCCACAACCTTCTGAAGGGCGGATAATGAGGCACTCTCTGGGTTGCAATTCATAGGAACAGGAGGAGGCCAATCAGCCCCTCGAGCCTGTTCCACCATTCAATGAGATCTGGGCTGATCTGCGACCTAACTCCATATGCCCGCCTTTGGATCAGATTCCTTAATACCTTTGGTTAGCAAAATGCTATCAATCCTAATTTCACTCCTGAAAGGTCTGGCTTTAATTTTTAGACTATGCCCCCTAGTCTTAGAATCCCCAACCAGCAGAAGTAGTTTCTCTTTATCTACCCTATCAGTTCCCCTTAATATCCTGAAAACTTTGATCAGATCACCCCTTAACCTTCTAATTTGTGTAATTCCCATTTCTCTTGTGTAATTCACTCCTGGCCAGCCTCCCACATTCATAGAAACATAGAAGATAGGAGCAGGAGTAGGCCATTCGGCCCCTCGAGCCTGCACCGCCATTCAATGCGATAATGGCTGATCATCCAAATTCAGTACCCGGTCCCTGCCTTCTCCCCATATCCCTTGATCCCTTTAGCCTTAAGAAATATATCCAACTCCTTCTTGAATATATTTAATGAATTGGTCTCTACTGCCTTCTGTGGTAGAGAATTCCATAGGTTCACCACTCTCTGGGTGAAGAAATTCCTCCTCATCTCAGTCCTAAATGGCTTACCCCTTATCCTTAGACTGTGACCCCTGGTTCTGGACTCCCCGACCATCAGGAACATCCTTCCTGCATCTAGTCTGTCCAGTCCTGTTAGGATTTTATAAGTTTCAATGAGATCCCCTCTCATTCTTCTAAACTCCAGTGAGTATAAGCCCAATCGACCCAATCTCTCCTCATACGTCATTCCTGCCATCCCAGGTATCAGCCTGGTGAATCTTCGCTGCACTCCTTCCATGGCAAGAACATCCTTCCTCAGATAAGGCGACCAAAACTGCACACAATACTCAAGATGTGGTCTCATCAAGGCCCTGTACAACTTCTACCCTATGTAAACTTGAGGTGATCCTAAACTCGGCTGCCCGTGTCCTAACTCGCACCAAGTCCCGTTCACCCATCACCCCTGTGCTCGCTGACCTACATTGGCTCCCGGTTAAGCAGCGCCTCGATTTCAAAATTCTCATCCATGTTTTCAAATCCCTCCACGGCCTCACCCCTCCCTATCTCTGTAATACCTCCAGCCCCACAACCCCCCGAGATATCTGCGCTCCTCTAATTCTGCCCTCTTGAGCATCCCTGATTATAATCACTCAACCATTGGTGGCCGTGCCTTCTGTTGTCCAGGCCCTAAGCTCTGGAATTCCCTGCCTAAACCTCTCCACCTCACTACCTCTCTTTCCCACATTACAACAGTGACTACACTTCAAAAATTGGCTGTAGGTGGTCATGAAAGGCGCCATATAAATGCAAATCTTTGTTTATTTTTTCCTCCTTTAAGACGCTCCTTAAAACCTACCTCTTCGACCAAGCATTTGGTCACCTGCCCTAATTTCTCCTTATGTGGCTCAGTGTCAAATTTATTTGTCTTATAACAGTCCTGTGAAGCGCCAAGAGAGGTATTCACACACACAATCACACAGAATCCCCACAGTGCAGATGGAGGCCATTTCGGCCCTTCGAGCCTGCACCGACACATATCCCACCCTATCCCCGTAACCCCACGTATTTAATCCCCTAACACTAAGGGTCAATTTATCATAGCCAAATCAACCTAACCCGCACATCTTTGGACTGCGTGAAAGGCGCTATATAAATACAAGTTATTGTTGTTCTTCCCATTTTATTATTGCCGGTGGCACAGTGGGAAGGGCGGAGAATGAGGCAACCTCTGGGGATTGCAATTCCCATTTTTTTAATATTGCAGATTGCGCGGACAATGAGGCAATCTCTGGGGATTGCAATTCCCATTTTTTTTATATTGCAGATTGCGCGGACAATGAGGCAGTCTCTGGGGATTGCAATTCACATTTCTTCCCTTTTTAAAACAAATAATATTGCGCGGATAATGAGGCAATCTCCCGGTAAAGTGCATGAGCTCACTGCATTGCGGCGATCCTGAGATGCCGTCAGGGCTCTGGCATGTTTCTGGTCAGTTTCTGGTCAGTTTCCCCCTTGGCCAGTTTTCGCATTCCTTTCAGTGTCTGCCCGGCAAGACCACGTGCGCTCCCGTAAGGCGTGGGGGGGCCGCCGATGTATACAACGCACGTCTCCATGGCCACCGCCGCCTCAACGTTCCACGGCGTAGTGACGTCGGCGCGCTGCCCCCTTCCCTTGTTGCGGTGGTTGTTGTTGCGCCGTCGCCCCGGGCAACGGTTCCGGTACACGCCAGCGCGCGGGGGCCCACCACGCTTACGCAAGCGCTTGAGTGGCAGCCGACGAGGAGGGGGCGGGGCTTCGCACTGATCCAGGAAGTGTCTCTCTCTCTGCATTCCTGCTGCATTGAATGAGCCAGCAACAGAAGCAGCCCTATTCGGCCCATTGCACCTGTGCTAGCACCCAAAAAAAAGAGCCATTCAGCCTAATCCCACTTCCCAGCTCTTCTTCTTCTTCTTAGGCAGTCCCTCGGAACCGAGGATGACTTGCTTCCACATTAAAAATGAGTTCTCAGGTGACTGATGAGTCCAATGTGGGACCTACAGTCTCTGTCACAGGTGGGGCAGACGGTGATTGGGGTGGGGTGCTTGGGTTGACGTGCGCTCCTTCCGCTCCTTGCGCTTGGCTTCCGCTTGCTCCCGGCGAAGAGACTCGAGGTGTTCGGCGCCTTCCCGGATGCTTCTCCTCCACTTTGTGCGGTCTTGGGCCAGGGATGTCGGTGGGGATGTTACACTTTTTCAAGGAGGCTTTGAGGGTGTCCTTGAAGCGCTTCCTCTGCCCACCTGGGGCTCTCTTGCCGTGCCGGAGCTCCGATTAGAGCGCTTGTTTTGGGAGTCTCGTATCGGGCATGCGGACAATGTGACCCGTCCATCGGAGCTGATTGAGCGTGGTCAGATTATACCTGTACATTGTACCTGTGCTAGCACCCAAAAAAAGAGCCATTCAGCCTAATCCCACTTCCCAGCTCTTAGAGTCATAACGGCACACAAAGAAACAGACTTAAGACAACATAGAAGCATAGAAGATAGGAGCAGGAGTAGGCCATTCGGCCCCTCGAGCCTGCTCCGCCATTCAATGAGATCATGGCTGATCATCCAAATTCAATACCCTGTCCCTGCTTTCTCCCCATATCCCTTGATCCCTTTAGCCTTAAGAAATATATCCAACTCCTTCTTGAATATATTTAATGAATTGGCCTCTACTGCCTTCTGTGGTAGAGAATTCCACAGGTTCACCACTCTCTGGGTGAAGAAATTCCTCCTCCTCTCTATCCTAAATGGCTTACCCCTTATCCTTAGACTGTGACCCCTGGTTCTGGACTCCCCGACCATCGGGAACATCCTTCCAGCATCTAGTCTGCCTAGTCCTGTTAGAATTTTATAAGTTTTGATGAGATCCCCTCTCATTCTTCTAAACTCCAGCGAGTATAAGCCCAATCGACCCAATCTCTCCTCATATGTCATCTGTGTCCGAGAGGTTCCAGAGGCCAAGTGCTGCGAGCTACTCGTTAAAACTATCGCCTAATATTAAGTATATTACGCTGTATGCTTAATAAATCTTGATCTATTGCTCAAACATACTGGCTGCTGCCTATTGGCGTCTTGTCCAAGAACTCAGAGATTGTTAAGAGCTTACAAACAGGATATAGAAAGGCTAGCAGAATGGGCAGACAAGTGGCAGATGGAATTGAATACAGAGAAGTGTGAGGTGATGCAGTTTGGCAGAAGGAACAGGGAGAGGCAATATACACTTAATGGCACAGTTTTAAAGAGTGTGCAGGGACAGAGGGACCTGGGAGTTAATGTGCATAGGTCCCTGAAGGTGGCAGGACATATTGAGAGAGTGGTTAACAAAGCATGTGGGATCTTGGGCTTCATAAATAGAGGTATTGGGTACAAAAATAGAGAAGTTATGCTGAATCTTTATAAAGCGCTGGTTCGGCCACAACTGGAGTATTGCGTCCAGTTCTGGTCACCACACTTTAGGAAGGATGTGAAGGCCCTTGAGAGGGTGCAGAGGAGATTTACCAGAATGGTTCCGGGGATGGGGGACCTTAGCTACAAGGACAGGTTGGAGAAGCTGGATTTATTTTCATTAGAGCAAAGGAGGTTGAGGGGTGATTTGATCGAGGTGGACAAGATTATGACGGGTTTGGATAGGCTAGACGGGGAAAGGCTGCTCCCACTAGTTGATGGTACAAGGACTAGGAGGCCATTCGGCCCATCGAGTCCGTGCCGGCTCTTTGTAGAGCAATCCAGTCAGTCCCATTCCCCCGCTCTATCCCCGTAGCCCTGCAAGTTTATTTCCCTCAAGTGCCTATCCAGTCTCCCCTTGGAAACATTGACTGTCTCCGCTTCCACCACTTCCGTCGGCAGCGAGTTCCAGGTCCTCACCACTCGCTGCATAAGAAAGTTTTTCCTCACATCCCCCCTGTATCTCTTGCCCAAAACCTTAAATCTGTGTCCCCTAGTCCTTGTACCATCAACTAGTGGGAACAGCCTTTCCCCGTCTAGCCTATCCAAACCCGTCATAATCTTGTACACCTCTATCAAATCACCCCTCAACCTCCTTTGCTCTAATGAAAACAAATCCAGCTTCTCCAACCTGTCCTTGTAGCCAAGATCCCCCATCCCCGGAACCATTCTGGTAAATCTCATGGTCCGTAGCCCTGTAGGTTACGGCTCTTCAGGTGCATATCCAAGTACTTTTTAAATGCGGTGAGGGTCTCTGCCTCTACCACCCTTTCAGGCAGTGAGTTCCAGACCCCCACCCCCACCACCCTCTGGATGCAAAAAAAGTTCTCTTCATCAGATATAAAACACTGGCCTGGCCTCAGCTGGAGTATTGTGTCCAATTCTGGGCACCACACTTTAGGAAGGATGTGAAGGCCTTAGAGAAGGTGCAGAAAAGATTTACAAGAATGGTTCCAGGGATGAGGGACTTCAGTTACATGGATAGACTGGAGAAGCTGGGATTGTTCTTAAAGAAAGAAAGACTAGTATTTATATAGCGCCTTTCACGACCACCGGACGTCTCAAAGCACGTTACAGCCAATTACATTTGAAGTGTAGTCACTGTTGTAATGTAGGAAACGCGGCAGCCAATATGTGCACAGCAAGCTCCCACACAACAGCAATGTGATACTGACCAGATAATCTTTTTTTGTTATGCTGATTGAGGGATAGATACTGGCCAGGACACCGGGGAGAACTCCCCTGCTCTTCTTCAAAGTAGTGCCGTGGGATCGCGTCCACCTGAGAGAGCAGACGGGGCCTCGGCTTAACGTCTCATCCGAAAGATGGAGCGGAGAAGGTTGAGAGGAGACTTGATAGAGTTGTTCAAAATCATGAGGGGTCTGGACCGAGTAGATAGAGAGAAACTGTTCCCAATGGCGGAAGTGTCGAGAATCGGAGGGCACAGATTTAAGGTGATTGGCAGAAGAACAAAAAGCGACGGGAGGAAAAACCTTTTTACGCTGTGAGTGGTTAGGATCTGGGAGGGTGGTGGAGGCAGATTCAATCGTGGCTTTCAAAAGAGAATCGGATACATACCCGAGGGGAGAAAATTTGCAGGGCTACGGGGAAAGGGCGGGGGAGTGGGACTGGCTGAAGTGCTCTTGCAGAGAGCTAGCACGGGCTCGACGGGCCGAATGGCCTCCTTCTGTCTGTAACCGTTCTATGATTCTATGATTCTAACTCCCCTCTAAGCCTTCTACCAATGACTTTGTGTGTCAGTCAGTGGCTCAGTGGGTAGCACCCTTGTCTTTGAGTCAGAAGGTTGTGGGTTCAAGTCCCACTCCAGTGACTCGAGCACAAAATCCAGGCTGACACTCCAGTGCAGTGCTGAGGGAGTTGAAGGTGCCGACCTTCAGATGAGATATTAAACTGCTCTCTCTCAACTCGATATAAAAGATCCCGCGGCCACTATTTCAAAGACGAGCAGGGGGGAGTTCTCCCCGGTGTCCTGGGGCCAATATTTATCCCTCAACCAACATCACTAAAAAACAAATTATCGGGTCATTGTCACATTGCTGTTTGTGGGAGCTTGCTGTGCACAAATTGGCATTTCTTACATTACAACAGTGACCACACTTCAAATAGTACTTCATTGGCTTTAAAGCGCTTTGGGACGTCTGGTGTTTGTGAAAGGTGCGATAGAAATGCGAGTCTTTCTTTTATTGACCTCTCCGCTAGGGGAAATAGGTCCATCCTATCTACTCTATCTAGGCCCCTCATAATGTTATACACCTCAATCAAGTCTCCCCTCAGCCTCCTCTAAAAGAAAGTTAGCGCTTCCGCGCCCGAAATTCAATGGTAGCGCCCCAAGCAGGAGGCGGGGCACTACTGGAAGCGCTCCCCCTCCCTATGTGTAGCAGCGCAGTGAGGAGGGGGGGCGGGGGGGGGTGGGGAGAGGGAGGGTGGGGAGGGGAGAGGGAGTGGGGGGAGGGGGTGTGTGGGGGAGGGGGGAGGGAGTGGGGGGAGGGGGGTGTGGGGGGGTGTGGGGGAGGGGGGGAGGGAGTGGGGGGAGGGGTGTGTGGGGGTGTGGGTGGGGGAGAGGGAGTGGGGGGAGGGGGGTGTGGGGGAGGGAGTGGGGGGAGTGGGGGGTGGGGGTGGGGAGGGGGGGTGGGGCAGGGGGTGGGGGGGAGGGTGGGTGGGGGTGGGGAGGGGAGAGGGAGTGGGGGGGGTGGGGAGGGGAGAGGGAGTTGGGGGAGGGGGGTGGGGGTGGGGAGGGGGGGTGGGGGTGGGGAGGGGAGTGAAGTAACTACTAACAATACTAACAATAACCAGCCCCAGGACAGTGACAGGGTAACACAAAGAATTCGACCCAACACAATCGTCGCTAAGCAAAAGGAAAAATATCTGACATATTGGGCAGAAACAACAAAAACCCAAAGCAAACTCAATTGCTACTTGGCCCTAAACAGACAATACAACATAGCTGATTACCTGACCATGGTAAAGGATAACAAACTGAGAAGAACCTTGACAAGGTACAGACTTAGCGAACATAGCCTAGCGATCGAAAAAGGCAGACACAGGCAGACCAGGCTGCCAAGAGAGGACAGGATATGCTCTCACTGCAGTCAGGGAGTAGTGGAGACAGAGATGCACTTCCTCACAGCTTGTGGAAAATATCAGGGCATCAGGGAGAATTCCTACCAAAAATTCTCACAAATATGCCCTGATTTCAGAAATCTGAATGACAACCAAAAACTCCCATTCCTACTGGGAGAGGAGAGAAGCTGTATAACACTGGCGGCACGCTATGTTACAGCTTGCCATGAACAGAGGGACAACCAGTAAACTAAGAAAAGAATATATATAAACAATGCGAATGTATATTTATACACTCAGGGATATACCTGTTTATACACTGTATGAATAGAACTGCGTTTATGTGCTAAACCATAAATGTATTTTGATGCTTTGGCAACATAAGATGTAACTTATCATGCCAATAAAGCGATTTGAATTGTGAATTGTGAATTGTGGGGGGGTGGGGTGGGGTGTTTGTGGGGGGGTGGGGTGGGGTGTTTGTGGGGCTGGAGGAGATCACAGAGATAGGGAGACGGAGATAACATGTGGACTTTGGGTCATTGCTTGGGTTCGGGATCACGTTTGTCTGCGGAACTATTCCGAGCAGGAGTTTCTGCTGATTCACCTCGACATTCCCAACTGGACGTCCCAAAGGTTTATCCGGGTGTTCCTAGAAGGAGTTCCCACTAGTTTACCTGGGCATTTGGTTGGACTGACACCAAGGAATTCCATGATCCCGGGAAGGGCCCCTTCTTTAAATTGTTCATGCTTTCATCTGAGAACACGCTTGAACTTTGACAAAGGGCCAATTGTTTTTTTAAACATTCATTCTCGGGGTGTGGGCGTCGCTGGCAAGGCCGGCATTCATTGGCCATCCCTGGTTGCCGAGAGAAGGTGGCGGTGGGCCTTCTTCTTGAACCACGGCCTTGTAGCGGTTTGATACAACTGCGCGGCCTGCTGATCCCACTTCAGAGGGTTGTTAAAAGTCACCCACGTTGGTGTGGGACTGGAGTCACATATAGGCCCAGACCGGGTGAGGACGGCATGTTCCCTAAAGGACATTAGCGAACCAGTTAGTGACCCATTAGTCAACCAACTGGGCAACCAGGGATAAGCAATGAATGCCAGCGATGCCCACACCCCTCGGGTGAATGAATATTTTTTTTAAAAATTGGCTCTTTGTCAAAATTCAAAGATGTTGTCAGATGCAGGAAGCCCCACTGGTTTACCTGAGCTTTGTTGTATCTATCACGAGAGATTGTTAAGCGAAAATAAAGTAGATTGCCAACGGTTGTTGGCAATGTATGTGTGTTCTGCCAGGAAACAATGGCTGTTTGTCAGGTTTTTCAGAATGAGCCGAAGGGTTTACCCTGGATAATGTACACACCCCACGGTGTGACTCAGTGCCGTGCCTTGCGTGCTGAGGCTGCAAGTTAAGATTAACGAGGAGATGTAGTGTGAGTGACTAAGCTGTGCAGACTAGGGAGGGTCCCAGTTCCATCGCTGGCCTGTGCAGTGTTAGAAGATGTCCGCGAGAGTATCTGAGAGTGGGACAGGCTGTGTGTGGGTGATGGAGGAGCTGGTATCTGAGAGTGGGACAGGCTGTGTGTGGGTGATGGAGGAGCTGGTATCGGAGAATGGGACAGGCTGTGTGTGGGTGATGGAGGAGCTGGTATCTGGGAGTGGGACAGGCTGTGTGGGGGTGATGGAGGAGCTGGTATCTGAGAGTGGGACAGGCTGTGTGGGGGTGATGGAGGAGCTGGTATCTGAGAGTGGGACAGGCTGTGTGTGGGTGATGGAGGAGCTGGTATCTGAGAGTGGGACAGGCTGTGTGTGGGTGATGGAGGAGCTGGTATCTGAGAGTGGGACAGGCTGTGTGTGTGGGTGATGGAGGAGCTGGTATCTGAGAGTGGGACAGGCTGTGTGCGGGTGATGGAGGAGCTGGTATCTGAGAGTGGGACAGGCTGTGTGGGGGTGATGGAGGAGCTGGTATCTGAGAGTGGGACAGGCTGTGTGGGGGTGATGGAGGAGCTGGTATCTGAGAGTGGGACAGGCTGTGTGTGGGTGATGGAGGAGCTGGTATCTGAGAGTGGGACAGGCTGTGTGGGGGTGATGGAGGAGCTGGTATCTGAGAGTGGGACAGGCTGTGTGTGGGTGATGGAGGAGCTGGTATCTGAGAGTGGGACAGGCTGTGTGTGGGTGATGGAGGAGCTGGTATCTGAGAGTGGGACAGGCTGTGTGTGGGTGATGGAGGAGCTGGTATCTGAGAGTGGGACAGGCTGTGTGTGGGTGATGGAGGAGCTGGTATCTGAGAGTGGGACAGGCTGTGTGTGGGTGATGGAGGAGCTGGTATCTGAGAGTGGGACAGGCTGTGTGCGGGTGAGGGAGGAGCTGGTATTTGGGGACAGAGATGCTGATGAATATCTAGTACCTCCAGTTGTAAGGTCAATGAGCAAGCCCCCGTACAGTTGGAGCGCACTCTACGAATGACGCACGTCTCCAGTATAACTGCTGCGTCCCCTCCGTACAATATCTGCCTTTACACAGCGTGCAGTGCAGGAAGGCTGAGCTGGCACAATCATGCTACACAGTCTTGAACCGGGGCCAAAATTCCAAGGTTCAAGGAAGAAATGGAGTCTGGACAGAGGCCACATTAAACAAGGCTGTCATTCAGCAGGATCCTGCTTGTTGCCTAGCAACAAATATTTGGCACATGTCGTGCGACTCTGGCACAAGTCCCGCCTCCCTCCCCTCCGCCCCTTCCTCCCTTTCAGTCGCAAATAGTAAATCGCTCGGAGCGGTTTTATTTTAACTTTGCGGTTTCCCTACGTTACGTGTGAGTTAATCTGTCGCCTTTGTTGTGTCCGCCCACACCCAGAGGGCTTGTTCACAAACGTAACGGCCACGCTCACATAACGTCTGTTAAACCCAGTCTGTTTACTTTCAATTTTTAATTCAATTTCATTCGCAATGTTGCTCGACGTTTTTTTGTACTCCTGGTGATCCTTCTTAACGTTGGAGATTTGGACGGCGCGTGTAGTCGCTAAAATGTTGTTTTTATTTTATTTTCTGTTTCTCTTATTATTGACGTAACTCAGACAGAGTCAAGATTACCCGAACTCGGGTTGTTGTCTTCACTGGAATTTAGACGGTGAGTTGATCGATGTTTTCAAGATATTAAGGGGAACTGATAGGGTAGATAGAGAGAAACTATTTCCGCTGGTTGGGGAGTCTCGGACTAGGGGGCATAGTCTATAAATTAGAGCCAGACCTTTCAGGAGTGAAATTAGGAAACACTTCTACACACAAAGGGTGGTAGAAGTTTGGAACTCTCTTCTGCAAACGGTAATTGATGCTGGATCAATTGTTAATTTTAAATCTGAGATTGATGGCTTTGTGTTAACCAAAGGTATTAGGGGATATGGGCCAAAAACGGGTACATGGAGTTAGGTCGCAGATCAGCCATGATCCTGTTGAATGGCGGAACAGGCTGGAGGGGCTAAATGGACTACTCCTGTTCCCAAGAGGTCCAGAGTGCAGGAGACAGCAAGGAGAGGAGAGATGGTGAACCAGGAAGTCTTCTTCTTCTCTTCTTAGGCAGTCCCTCGGAACCGAGGATGACTTGCTTCCACACTAAAAATGAGTTCTCAGGTGACTGATGAGTCCAATGTGGGACCTACAGTCTCTGTCACAGGTGGGGCAGACGGTGGTTGAAGGGGCGGGTGGGTGTGGGGTGCTTGGGTTGACGTGCGCTCCTTGCGCTGCCTGCGCTTGGCTTCCCGCTTGCTCTCGGCGAAGAGACTCGAGGTGTTCGGCGCCTTCCCGGATGCTTCTCCTCCACTTTGTGCGGTCTTGGGCCAGGGATTCCCAGGTGTCGGTGGGGATGTTGCACTTTTTCAAGGAGGCTTTGAGGGTGTCCTTGAAGCGTTTCCTCTGCCCACCTGGGGCTCTCTTGCCGTGCCGGAGCTCCGAGTGGAGCGCTTGTTTTGGGAGTCTCGTATTGGGCATGCGGACAATGTGACCCGTCCATCGGAGCTGATCGAGCGTGGTCAAAGCTTCGATGCTAGGAATGTTGGGCTGAGTGAGAACACTGACGTTGGTGCGCCTATCCTGCCAATGAATTTGCAGGATCTTGCGGAGGCAGCGTTGGTGGTACCTCTCCAGTGCTTTGAGGTGCCTGCTGTACATGGTCCATGTCTCTGAGGCATACAGCAGGGCAGGTATCACTGCTGCTCTGTAGACCATGAGCTTGGTGCCGGGTTTGAGGTCCTGGTCTTCAAACACTCTCTTCCTCAGGCGACCGAAGGCTGCACTGGCACACTGAAGGCGGTGTTGGACTTCGTCGCCAACGTCTGCCCTTGTTGACAGTAGGGTAATGGTGAGGTGACAACAACAACTTGCATTTATATAGTGCCTTAAACGCAGTAGAAACGTCCCGAGGGGCTTCACAGGAGTTTGATACTGAGCCACGTGAGGAGCTTTTAGGATAGGTGACCAAAAGCTTGCTGAAAGAGGGTTTAAGGGGCGTCTTAAAAGGAGGGGAGAGCGACAGAGAGGTTTAGGTTTAGGAATTCCAGAACTTAGGACCCAGGAAGCTGAAGGCATGGCCGCCAATTGTGGAGCGATTAAAATCGGGGATGCGCAAGAGGCCAGAATTGGAGGAGTGCAGAGATCTCATAAGAACATAAGAATTAAGAGCAGGAGTCGGCCATTTGGCCCCTCGAGCCTGCTCCGCCAGTCAATGAGATCATGGCTGATCTTCAACCTCAACTCCACTCTCCCGCCTGATCTCCATATCCCTTCATTCCCTTAATATCCAAAAACCTATTGATCTCTGCCTTGAATATACTCAACGACTGAGCCTCCACAGCCCTCTGGGGTAGAGAATTCCAAAGATTCACCTCCCTCTGAGTGAAGAAATTTCTCCTCATCTCAGTCCTAAATGGCCGACCCCTTATTCTGAGACTGTGACCCCTGGTTCTGGACTCCCCAGCCAAGGGAAACATCCTCCCTGCATCTACCCTGTCAAGCCCTGTAAGAATTTTGTATGTTTCAATGAGATCACCTCTCACCTCGGAGGGTAGTGGGGCTGGAGGAGGTTACAGAGATAGGGAGAGGGGTGAGATGAAGGGAAGGAGATGGAAGGAGAGGGAGAGGAGAATGAGCCCAGGATCTAACCGTATCAGTGGCCCAGTTTGCACTGAGAGTGAGTTTTGTCCACAGCTGTCAGTATTGCTCTTTAACATCTGGACATTTTCGGACATCTGTACTATCATTGGAATGTATACCATCTGTACCGACCTGGTACGTGTGCCAGGGCATGAGTTGAGGGGCCTTTGGGAATAGGTTGTGGGTTCGTACTCCCACTTCAGAGACTTGAGCACAAAATTGGAATGGGATTGACATTCTGAGATGTTGTTTCCCCTGGCTTGGGGAGTCTAGAACTAGGGGGCACAGTCTCAGGATAAGAGGTTGGCTATTTAAGACTGAGATGAGGAGGAATTTCTTCACTCAGAGGGTGGTGAATCTTTGGAATTCTCTGCCCCAGAGGGCTGTGGTTGCTCAGTCGTTGAGTATATTCAAGGCTGAGATTGATAGATTTTTGGACTCTAGGGGAATCAAGGGATATGGAGATCGGGCGGGAGAGTGGAGTTGAGGTCGAAGATCAGCCATGATCTTATTGAATGGCGGAGCAGGCTCGAGGAACCGTGTGGCCGACTCCTGCTCCTAATTCTTATGTTCTTAAATGTAGGTCGATATCCCAGTGGGGTACTGAGGGAACGCTGCACTGTCTTTTGGATGAGACGTTAAACCGAGGCCCCGTCTGCCCCCTCAGGTGGACATGAAAGATCCCTCGGCTACTATTTCGAAGAAGAGCAGGTGGGAGTTCTCCCCCAGTGTCCTGGGCCCGATATTTATCCTTTCAATCAACATCACTAAAAACAGATTATCTGGTCGTTATCACGTTGCTGTTGTGGGAGCTTGCTGTGCGCAAATGGGCGACTGCTTTTCCTACATTACAACAGTGACGGCACTGCCAAAAGCGCCTCATTGGCTGTAGAGCGCTGTGGGATGTTCCAGAGGTTGTGAAAGGCGCTAAAGTTTTTCTTTCATTGTTTCACAGGGCCACTGCATGTATCATGACACCCGCGGTCCCACAGAGCATGTATCATTGCAACCTAAACCGCCGGGACTCAGAACTGGTTCTAGCTCGGCCTGTAATTAATAAAACATTCTGCCAAACTTCTCATATTTCAGCCACCAACCGCATCAGCAGCCTAAAAGTACAGAATGATTCCCAGGTGCCACTCTGTCTGCTAATTATAACAAACTTGTTCTTATCTGTTTATCGCTTGTAGGGAGAGGGGGACGGTGTTTGCGTGGGGTAATTTCCGATCCTTGCGGTTAGTTACATTCGATGTCTTATTTGTGCACTATTGTGTTGTCACCACTGGGCGATGCATCATTAAATTCTTGGAGGCCATTCCCCTTAAAACAGGAGGAGAATTTCCAAGAGATTGCTCCTTCAAGACGCTCCTTAAAACCTACCGCTTTTGGCCAACCTGTCCTAATATCTGCTTATGTGGCCCTCGGGATGTTTTACTGTGTTAAAGATGCCATATAAATGCAAGTTGGTGGAGAGATGTCTTGATCCGACAACCTTGTGTGTCCGCCCCACGCCCCCAACCTCGTGTGCCCGCCCCGCACCCCCAACCTCGTGTGTCCGCCCCACACCCCCAACCTCGTGTGTCCGCCCCACGCCCCCAACCTCGTGTGTCCGCCCCACGCCCCCAACCTTGTGTGTCTGCCCCACGCCCCCAACCTTGTGTGTCCGCCCCACGCCCCCAACCTTGTGTGTCCGCCCCGTGCCCCCAACCTTGTGTGTCCGCCCCACGCCCCCAACCTTGTGTGTCCGCCCCGCGCCCCCAACCTCGTGTGTCCGCCCCGCGCCCCCAACCTTGTGTGTCCGCCCCACGCCCCCAACCTCGTGCGTCCGCCCCACGCCCCCAACCCTGTGTGTCCGCCCCAGGCCCCCAACCTCGTGTGTCCGCCCCAGGCCCCCAACCTCGTGTGTCCGCCCCACGCCCCCAGCCTCGTGTGTCCGCCCCACGCCCCCAACCTCGTGTGTCCGCCCCACGCCCCCAACCTCGTGTGTCCGCCCCACGCCCCCAACCTCGTGTGTCCGCCCCATGCCCCCAACCTCGTGTGTCCGCCCCGCGCCCCCAACCTTGTGTGTCCCCGAAATTCATTCTGTTTTTTGTTTTGAGCCAACGGCGGGGAGGGAGGGCACACTGACCTTTGAAGGAAATATTAAACTGAGGCCCCGTCTGCCTGTTCAGGTGAATGGCAAAGACCCCAGGGCACTAAGTAGGGAGTTCTCGTGGCCAACATTCCCCTCGAACAACGCTGCCAAAAACAGATTAAGAAATAGGAGCGGGAGGAGGCCATTCGGCCCATGACGGCTCGTTGAAAGAACTCTCCAATTAGTCCTACTCCCCCCTGCGCTTTCCCCACAGCCCTGCAAACTTTTCCCCTTCAAGTATTTATCCAATTTCCATTTGAAAATTATTGAATCTGTTTCCACCATCCTTCCAGAGTGTAGCACCTCGCTGGGTAAATCTCACCTCTCGTTCTTTTGCCAACTTCTCTTTTATTCGTTCACAGGTTGTGGGAATTACTGGTCAGGCCAGCATTTATTGCCCATCCCTAACTGCCCTTGAGCACAACTGAGTGGCACAGGGCAGTTAAGAGTCAAGCACATTGCCGTGGGTCTGGAGTCACGTATCGGCCAGACCGGGTAAAGGCGGCAGATTTCCTTCCCTTAAAAAAAGGACATTAGTGAACCAGATGGGTCTTTCCCCAACAATCCGGTATGGTCACTGTTATGAATCTTATGATCCATGAAGAAAGACTCATGAAGTAACACTGGATGGCCAGCTGGTGGCGCTGTCCAAGGAGTATAAATACTCGGGCGTGGGCCCAGCTTGCCCAGGACATTTTGTAAACAGGAACTAGTGAAAGATAACTAGATGCCCATGTTTTGAAACAAGTTGATTAAAGCC
Source organism: Somniosus microcephalus (assembly GCF_052327205.1). Taxonomy (NCBI): domain Eukaryota; kingdom Metazoa; phylum Chordata; class Chondrichthyes; order Squaliformes; family Somniosidae; genus Somniosus; species Somniosus microcephalus. Next base: position 14,003,344 of record NC_141020.1, on the reverse strand, counting down.
TTGCTTTACACTCAAACCAAGTGCGTAGTGAGTTTTATTACGTCAGTCATCATTACTGATACCAGCTTTTTAATTCCAGATTTATTTAATTGAATTATAAATTCCTCAACTGCTGTGGTGGGATTTGAACTCATAGTTACATCACCCCCACCCCTGCCAGATAATTAGCCCAGGCCTCTGAAGTACTAGTCCAGTAACATAACCACTATGCTGTAGGAATGGTCAAATTCCTATCTAGAGATTGAGTTCGACGCAGGCAATCAATCAAAAAGGTTTTTAATGTCAAACTAACGAGTTTAAACAGATTGATGCAAGAGAGCTATGAATACAGGTCTTAACAGGTCGGAAGCTCCACGAGGACTGCCTGGGCGGTCCCGTGGATGGCGTCATGACGTCATCACGTTTTTCCCGCGTTTGGGTGATCACGTGATTAGCGGCATGATGTCATCGCGTTTGCCCGCGCTCTTAAAGGGACCGCGCATTGTACATGCAAACAGTATATACAATGGTACAGATTTAGTCTGTAGCTAACACATCGTTAAAGGGAATTATGTACAGTTGTTCAGAGTCCCTCAGTGGCTCTGCCACAATGCTACCGTACCGACAGGTGAATGGGTGAATAGAGCAGGAGAGTGATGGAGTAATTCAGGCAGTGGTGATTAGGCAATAGGCGGGGGCTCCTGTTCCAGAATGCTGCCCAGCGACTCCTCATCCCCGCAACGTGGGCCGCCAGGTGAACACAGGATCAGGTTGGGCTATGATGCTCCCCTTTGCCAACTAGCCTACCAAGGCTCTAATCGTTTTTTTAAGTGGTGTTGATTGAGGGATAAATATTGGCCAAGACACCTGGGGGGAGAACTCCAACCTGCTCTTCCTCGAAATAGTGGCCCCGGGATCTTTTACGTCCACCTGAGAGGGCGGACGGGGGCCTCGGTTTAACGGCACCACTGACAGTGCTGCACTCCAACAGAGGTAAATAGGAAAAAAAAACACTCCCTCTGGCGAGTGGGTCAATCACCAGAGGTCATAGATTCAAAACCATTGGAAAAAGATCTAGAGGGGGGATGAGGAGAGTTGTCGGGATCTGGAACGCTCGCAGATTCCATCAATAATTTAAGGGAGTTGGACAGGAGGCAACAAGAGCAGGTCAAAGGCTGGGTATTCTGTGGCGAGTGTCTCAATTCCTGACTCCCCAAAGCCTTTCCACCATCTACAAGGCACAAGTCAGGAGTGAGATGGAATACTCTCCACTTGCCTGGATGAGCGCAGCTCCGACAACACTCAAGAAGCTCGACACCATCCAGGACAAAGCAGCCCGCTTGATTGGCCCCCCATCCACAACCTTAAACATTCACTCCCTCCACCACCGGCGCACCGTGTCTGCAGTGTGTACCATCTACAAGGTGCACTGCAGCAACTCGCCAAGGCTTCTTCGGCAGCACCTCCCAAACCCGCGAACTCTTCCACCTAGAAGGACAAGGGCAGAAGGCGCATGGGAACACCCCCACCTCCAAGTTCCCCTCCAAGTCACACAGCATACTTACTTGGGAATATATCGGCCGATCCTTCATCGTCGCTGGGTCAAAATCCTGGAACTCCCTCCCCAACAGCGCTGTGGGAGCACCTTCACCACACGGGACTGCAGCGGTTCAAGAAGGCGGCTCACCACCACCTTCTCGAGGGCAATTAGGGATGGGCAATAAATGCCGGCCACATCCCATAAACGAATATAAAAAAAAGTACTTGAGGATGGGAAACGTACAGGGTTACAGCCAAAAAAGCAGGGGTGGGGTGGGGGGGGGGGTTAGCGGGACTGAGCAAGATAGCTCTTTCAAAGAGGCAGCACTGGCAGGATGGGCCGAATGGCCTCTTTCTGCGCTGTAAGCTTCTATACTGCACTGGGAGTGTCAGCCTAGATTATGTGTTCAAGTCTCTTGTAGGAGTGGGACGCGAGCCCACAACTTCCTGACCCAGAGGGCGAGAGTGCCACCCACTGAGACATGGCTGACAATTGGGAACAGGGAGGGGCTCTTCTATTTCAGTTACAACTTAATTGGCTCGCTGCTGCAGCCGCTGGTGTATTTTTGTGGCAGTTGCTGGGTGAACAGCCAGCTGATTGCGCTGAGCTCACAGTATTGCCCGCCCTCAGGGAGGAGTCTCTCCGACTGACTGTCGCAATCAGCAGCTCGCCCCGTGGGATTGTGTTGTTCATTGTGATCTGGGAAACCTGCCCACTGTTGTGGCTGCTGACATCACCGAGCCTGCCAGTTATGTAAGTCCCTGTAAGTGGCCCCGGGCACCTGGGTCTGTTTACACGGCACCTGTAGATATGTTTCTACCTGTTACTGTGCAATCCCAGCCGCTGCCTCCGACAGACTCGCACGCTGCCCGTGCCCCGATTGGCTCTCGCCGTAACGTCATCGGGGAAGCGGTGAGCTTCACGCCGTCTGTCTGGGGTGGATCGGGACCTGGGTCACAGGGGGTCAGAGGGCCGGTCTGTAAACCCTGTGGCAATCAGTGCTCACCAGCAACAGGGCAAGTGGCAGATAGGGGCAGGACAAGGGGTAGAATAGGGTGAGATTGGGGCTTAACATAGGAATTAGGAGCAGGAGTTGGCCATTCGGCCCCTCGAGCCTGCTCTGCCATTCAATGAGATCATGGCTGATCTTTGACCTCAACTCCATTTTCCCGCCCAATCCCCATATCCCTTGATTCCCCTAGAGTCCAAAAATCTATCGATCTCAGCCTTGAATATACTCAACGATTCAGCATCCACAGCCCTCTGGGGCAGAGAATTCCAAAGATTCACCACCCCCCGAGTGAAGAAATTCCTCCTCATCTCAGTCCTAAATGGCCGACCCCTTATCCTGAGACTGTGACCCCTGGTTCTAGACTCTCCAGCCAGGGGGAAACAGCCTCTCAGCATCTACCCTGTCAATCCCCCTCAGAATATTACATGTTTCAATGAGGTCACCTCTCATTCTTCTAAACTCCAGAGAGTATAGGCCCATTCTACACAATCTCTCCTCACGGAACAACCCTCTGATCCCGGGAATCAATCTCGTGAACAACAATCTAACAATGAGGCGATGCCCTTTCACCCCTCTCCATATGTGTAACAGAACCAAACAACAACAACTTGTATTTCTATAGCGCCTTTAGCGTAGTAAAACGTCCCAAGGTGCTTCACAGGAGTTTTAAACGACTAAAAATTTGACACCGAACCACACAAGGAATGATTAGGGCAGATGGCCAAGAGCTTGGTCAAAGAGGTGGGTTTGAAGGAGCGTCTTAAAGGAGGAGAGAGAGGCGGAGAGGTTCTCCAGAGATGATCCTGCAATGGCTTCTCTTCCCGCTCCCGCTCTGTTACCTCAGGAGACCCCCAAGGATCTATCTTTGGCCCCCTCCTATTTCTCGAGTACCCGCTGTCCCTCGGTGAATTCATCCGAAAACACAATGTCAGGTTGCACATGTCAGCGGGCAGCACCCCCGCCTCTGAGTCAGATGGTCGTGGGTTCAAGTCCCACTCCAGAGACTCGAGCACAAGAATCTAGGCTGACACTGAGGGAGCGCCGCACTGTCGGAGGTGCCGTCTTTCGGATGGGTATCAAAATCCTCGAACTCCCTCTCTCTTCTCTTAGGCAGTCCCTTGGAACCGAGGATGACTTGCTTCCACATTAAAAATGAGTTCTCAGGTGACTGATGAGTCCAGTGCCGGGACCTACAGTCTCTGTCACAGGTGGGGCAGACGGTGGTTGAAGGGGGCGGGTGGGTGTGGGGTGCTTGGGTTGACGTGCGCTCCTTGCACTGCCTGCGCTTGGCTTCCGCTTGCTCCCAGCGAAGAGACTCGAGGTGTTCGGCGCCTTCCCGGATGCTTCTCCTCCACTTTGTACGGTCTTTGGGCCAGGGATTCCCAGGTGTCGGTGGGGGATGTTACACTTTTTCAAGGAGGCTTTGAGGGTGTCCTTGAAGCGTTTCCTCTGCCCACCTGGGGCTCTCTTGCCGTGCCGGAGCTCCGAGTAGAGCGCTTGTTTTGGGAGTCTCGTACCGGGCATGCGGACAATGTGACCCGTCCATTGGAGCTGATTGAGCGTGGTCAGAGCTTCGGTGCTGGGGATGTTGGCCTGAGCGAGAACACTGACGTTGGTGCGCCTATAATGCCAATGGATTTGCAGGATCTTGCGGAGGCAGCGTTGGTGGTACCTCTCCAGTGCTTTGAGGAGCCTGCTGTACATGGCCCATGTCTCTGAGGCATACAGCAGGGCAGGTATCCTTAGACTGTGACCCCTGGTTCTGGACTCCCCCGCCATCGGGAACATCCTTTCTGCATCTAGTTTGTCTAGTCCTGTTAGAATTTTATAAGTTTCAATGGGAGTGTCAGCCTAGATTATGTGTTCAAGTCTCTTGTGGGAGTGGGACGCGAGCCCACAACTTTCTGACCCAGAGGGCGAGAGTGCCACCGGCTGACAATTGGGAACAGGGAGGGGCTCTTCCATTTCAGTTACGACTTAATTGGCTCGCTGCTGCAGCCGCTGGTGTATTTTTGTGGCAGTCGCTGGGTGAACAGCCAGCTGATTGCGCTGAACTCGCAGTATTGCCCGCCCTCAGGGGAGGAGTCTCTCCGACTGACTGTCGCAAACAGCAGCTCGCCCCGTGGGATTGTGTTGTTCATTGTGATCTGGGAAACCTGCTCTCTGTTGTGGCTGCTGACATCACCAAGCCTGCCAATTATGTAAGTCTCTGTAAGTGGCCCCGGGCACCTGGGTCTGTTTACACGGCACCTGTAGATATGTTTCTACCTGTTACTGTGCAATCCCAGCCGCTGCCTCCGCTGCCAACATACCATTTGCCTTATATATAAATGATCTAGACGAGGGAACGAGATATAATATCTCCAAGTTTGCAGACGACACAAAGCTGGGTGGGCGTGTGTGCTGTGAGGAGGATGCAGAGAAACTCCAGTATGATTTGGACAGGTTGGGTGATTGGGCAGAGGCATGGCAGATGCAGTATAAAGTGGATAAATGCGAGGTTATCCACTTTGGTGGCAAAAACAGGAAGGTAGATTATTATCTGAACAGCAATAGATTGGGAGAAGGGGAAGTGCGATGAGACCTGGGTGTCCTTGTGCACCAGTCGCTGAAGGTAAGCATGTAGGTGCAGCAGGCGGTTAAGAAGGCAAATGGTATGTTGGCCTTCGTAGCGAGAGGCTTCGAGTACAAGAACAAGGATGTCTTGCTGCAGTTGTACGGGGCCTTGGTGAGACCACACCTTGAGTATTGTGTGCAGTTTTGGTCGCCTTATCTGAGGAAGGATGTTCTTGCCATGGAGGGAGTGCAGCGAAGATTCACCAGGCTGATACCTGGGATGGCAGGAATGACGTATGAGGAGAGATTGGGTCGATTGGGCTTATACTCGCTGGAGTTTAGAAGAATGAGAGGAGATCTCATTGAAACTTATAAAATTCTAAGGACTAGACAGAATAAATGCAGGAAGGATGTTCCCAATGCCCGGGGAGTCCAGAACCAGGGGTCACAGTCTAAGGATAAGGGGTAAGCCATTTAGGACAGAGATGAGGAGAAATTTCTTCACCCAGAGAGTGGTGAACCTGTGGAATTCTCTACCACAGAAGGCAGTTGAGGCCAATTCATTAAATATATTCAAGAAGGAGTTAGACATATTTCTTAAGGCTAAAGGGATCAAGGGATATGGGGAGAAGGCAGGGACAGGGTACTGAATTTGGATGATTAGCCATGATCTCATTGAATGGCGGAGCAGGCTCGAGGGGCCGAATGGCCGACTCCTGCTCCTATCTTCTATGTTTCTATGTTAAATGGCCGACCCCTTATCCTGAGACTGTGACCCCTAGTTCGAGACTCTCCAGCCAGGGGGAAACAGCCTCTCAGCATCTACCCTGTCAATCCCCCCTCAGAATATTACATGTTTCAATGAGATCACCTCTCACCCTTCTAAACTCCAGAGAGTATCGGGCCATTCTGCTCGATCTCTTTTCATGGAACAACCCTTTCATCCGAGGAATCAATCTCGTGAACAACAATCTAACAACGAGGCGATGCCCTTTCACCCCTCTCCATATGTGTAACAGAACCAAACAACAACAACAACAACTTGTATTTCTATAGCGCCTTTAATGTAGTAAAACGTCCGAAGATGCTTCACAGGAGTTTTATACGACAAAAAATTTGACACCGAACCACACAAGGAGCGATTAGGGCAGATGGCCAAGAGCTTGGTCAAAGAGGTGGGTTTGAAGGAGCGTCTTAAAGCAGGAGAGAGAGGCGGAGAGGTTCTCCAGAGATGATCCTGCAACGGCTTCTCTTCCCGCTCCCGCACTGTTACCCCAGGAGTCCCCCAAGGATCTATCTTTGGCCCCCTCCTATTTCTCGTCTACCCGCTGCCCCTCGGTGAATTCATCCGAAAACACAATGTCAGGTTCCACATGTCAGCGGGCAGCACCCCCGTCTCTGAGTCAGATGGTCGTGGGTTCAAGTCCCACTCCAGAGACTCGAGCACAAGAATCTAGGCTGACACTGAGGGAGCGCCGCACTGTCGGAGGTGCCGTCTTTCGGATGAGACGTTAATTCGAGGCCCCGCCTGCTCTCTCAGGTGGGTGTAATAGATCCCTCGGGCACTATTTCGAAGAAGAGCAGGGGGAGTTCTCCCCGGTGTCCCGGCCAATATTTATCCCTCAATCAACATCACTAAAAAACAGATTATCTGGTCATTAGCAGATTGCTGTTAGTGGGAGCTTGCTGTGCGCAAATTGGCTGCCGCGTTTCCTACATTACAACAGTGACTACACTTCAAAAAAGTACTTCATTGGCTGTAAAGCGCTTTGGGACGTCTGGTGGTCGTGAAAGGCGCTATAGAAATGCAAGTCTTTCTTTCTTACCCTCACTTTCCTCCTTTAAGATGCTCCTTTAGACCTACCTCTGACCAAGCTTTTGGCCATCTGTCGACGTAACTTCTTATGTGGCTCGGTGTCAATTTAGTCTGTGAAGCAGCTGGGGACATCTCACTACATTAAAGGTGCTGTATAAATGCAAGTTGTTGTTGTGTCTGATTGACCTGCTGCGTGAAGGAAGCCGGTCTGTGACCAGGGTCGTGATGCTGTGAGCTCAGTGTGTGACCTCAGTTGTTGACGTGAATCGCGCCGGTGCTGGTTTGACTGACAGCTTGTGGGCCCAGGGCTCCGTGTGAAAAGCAGGTCATCTGCCCTGACGCAGACAGAACCTCAACCTCCCGGTCTCCTGGAGGGTTCCAGGATTCCTCACCAGCAGCTCATCCGCTTCTCCGCACTGAAACTTGAAAAGATGCCCCCTCTGCCCTTTGCCCAGTCGGCCGGGTAGAAATAAAGGCGAAAATATGAGAAGCAAGCAGAGGCCGCGGCAGGATCTGAGCCGGATTAATGGGCCCTCTTTTCCTGGAGCGGGGCATCTCCCGAATCGTTAGACCCTTCAGCTCGGAATGTCCTTCGCGGCGTAACTGGCCGGAAGTGCGAGCTGATAGCGGCACAGAGAGAGCAAGAGGGCACCCTGGGACCTGAGTGAACGACGGGCCCAACAGTCTTATCTCCTTAACCCATGAGTTTGAAGGATTGAGAAAGAAACAGTTTAAATTGTACCCTTTCTTGGGCCAGACAGATTGAGTGGCATTGCATTAACCATTACCACGTGGTTAAAAAGGCCCCCACGTTCTTAATTAACAGCCCTAACTTTCTGCGGCGACTTTAACGGGCGGTTAATGTGCAAACCCAGCAAGTTATTAAAAACAGCGAGGAGGCCGCTTGTGCGATGAAACGGCGGAGTGATGTGAATCAACCAGGAGATTTGCAGCTCACGACGCATCTCTTAATCCCTAATATTTATCCCTCAATCAACATCACTGAAAACAGACGATCCGGTCGTTACTGATGTAAAAAGACTACTGAACACTTGGTTTGATTATAAAACAAGGCTTTAATCAACTGTTTCACAACCATGAGACTCTAGTTACATCACTAGTTCCTGGTTACAGAAACATCCTGAGCAAGCTGGGCCCACGCCCGAGTATTTATACTCCTTGGATGGCGCCACCAGCTGGCCGCCCAGTGTTACTTCATGAGTCATGATAAGATTCATGACAGTTACCACATTGCTGTTTGCGGGAGCTTGCTGTGCGCAAATTGGCTGCCGCTTTTCCCACATTACAACAGTGACCACACTTCAAAAAAAAAAGTACTTAATTGGCTGTAAAGCGCACTGGGTCGTGAAAGGCGCTATCGAAATGCAAGTTCCTCCTTGCCAATAAGCAAAAGCGTTCAAAGAAAATGAGAAACGCGCACAATTTTGGAACGCCCTCCCCCCCTATGAATTTTCTCCCCGGGGTGTTGCTGATGGCAGCGCCCTGGAGATTGATTGTCGATGCCTGGAGTCTCCAGGCCAAGCCTGGAGGAGTTGGCAACCCGAGCCCATGGTGTCCAGCTGAGCAAAGGGGAAGGGCGGCACTGCGCTCGGTGAGATCCCTGCTGCCCCTCACTGTCAGAGCCTGTGCTTCACCGGAAGTGTGAGTTATCCACACTCCGAGAGCTCCGCTGCTATTTCCGTCTCTCCTCTTCCCTCTCTGTGTCTCACTGCTTTAGAAATAGCACTGGTCGCAATAAATAGAATCAAGCGTAGCTCCTGGAGTGCTGTGTCTGTGACTCCAGCTCATTCGCTGCACTGCTGCTGTGTCTGGCTGGCTGTCTCTCGGTGACTCATTGTCTTAGGGGACGAACAGCACGGACCAGAGAGCCATCGTGGGATCTGTTGGTACTCAGTACCTGCCAGTGTTTCAGTGGGTAGTGCCCTCGCCTCGGAGGCAGAAGGTTGCGGGTTCATAGTCCCACTCCAGAGACCCGCAGCACACAAATCTAGGCTGACACTGAGGGAGCGCTGCACAGTCGGAGGTGCCGTCTTTCGGATGAGACGTTAAACCGAGGCCCCCGCCTGCTCTCTCAGGTGGACGGAAAAGATCCCACGGCAATATTTCGAAGAAGAGCAGGGGGAGTTCTCCCTGGTGCCCTGAGGCCAATTCATCCTTCAATCAACATCACTAAAACAGATTATCTGGTCATTATCACATTGCTGTTTGTGGGAGCTTGCTGTGCGTAAATTGGCTGCTGCGTTTCCTACATTGCAACAGTGACTACACTTATAAAAAAAAGTACTTCATTGGCTGTAACATGCTTTGGGACGTCCTGAGGTTGTGAAAGGCGCTATAGAAATGCAAGTCATTCTCTTATGGAGGGGCGCACTTACCCACTGAGACGGGGGTGCGAGGTGCGGGTGGGGTGAAGTGTTCTTGCATCATTTGCCAGAGGTCACAGGTTTCAAGTTTCTCTAGAGCAGCCACAGTTAGGAACGAGGTAACTGAGGGAGGGTGACTGACCACTGCGGGGAAATGACGAGTGGCGTTATTGGGATGTAGCTCCGCCGCCGCCCTCCCCCCACCCTCCCACCCCAGCTTCTCTGTCATACAGCAATGAAAGCAGAGAGAACCAGCAGGTGGAGGGAGAGGAAGCCAGCAGGTGGAGGGAGAGGAAACCAGCAGGTGATGGGAAAAAAACAGCAGGTAGTGGGAGAGGAAACCAGCAGGTGATGGGAATAAACCAGCAGGTAGTGGGAGAGGAAACCAGCAGGTGAAGGGGAGAAACCAGCAGCTAGTGGGAGGGGAAACCAGCAGGTGGAGGGAAAAACCAGCAGGTAGAGAGAAGAAACCAGCAGCTAGTGGGAGAGGAAACCAGCAGGTGGAGGGGAAAAACCAGCAGGTGATGGGAAGAAACTAGTAGGTGCAGGGAGAGGAAACCAGCAGGTGAAGGGAAGAAACCAGCAGCTAGTGGGAGGGGAAACCAGCAGGTGGAGGGAAGAAACCAGCAGCTAGTGGGAGAGGAAACCAGCAGGTGGAGGGGAAAAACCCAGCAGGTGATGGGAAGAAATCAGTAGATGGAAGGAAAGGAAACCAGCAGGTGAAGGGAAGAAACCAGCAGGTGGAGGTTTAAAACCACAGTCCTTCATCTGCATGCCAAGATGTTTGACAGCAATTTTCACCGAGGATTGGGATCTTACTGTGCCCTGAGCAGGCTCCATCGCTCACTGAGGTCCAGTTGAAGGCCTCCCAATGGCGCGCTGGGTAAATGCACCACCTGGCGTGGTAGTGAACAGCAGGAAACTGCCGCCTGCTGGGTTCCTGTCCCTCCATCTGTGGAGTTAGCTGTTCCCAGCTGAAGGCACCAGTAGGGTCTGGACAATTGGGCTCAGTACACCTGCGCTAGGGAGGAGTTGAATCATGTCCGTGCTCCTGATCACTGTCCAGGAACCCCCTGAGTTCCTTTTGATTCAATGTCAGGATGTGCACATCATAACAACGTGCATTTATATAGCGCCTTTAACGTAGTAAAACGTCCCAAGGTGCTTCACAGCAGCGACAATCAAACAGCATCTGACACCGAGCCACATAAGGAGATATTAGGACAGGTGACCAAAAGCTTGGTCAAAGAGGCAGGTTTTAAGCAGCATCTTAGAGGAGGAGAGAGAGCAAGAATGGCGGAGAGGTTTAGGGAGGGAATGCCACACTTTAGGGCCCAGGCAGCTGAAGGCACGGCCGCCAATGGTGGAGCGATGGAAATCGGTGACATGCAAGAGGCCAGAATTGGAGGAGCCCAGAGATCTCGGAGGGTTTTAGGGCTGGAGTGGGTTACAGAGATAGGGAGGGGGGGGGGCGAGGCCACGATGGGATTTGAAAACAATCTCTACACTGTCTCTCTACACTGCAGCCTGTGCCTCTCTCTCTCTGTACTCCTGCCTGCGTGTCTCTCTGTACTCCTGCCTGTGTCTCTCTGTACTCCTGCCTGCCTGTCTCTCTGTACTCCTGCCTGTGTCTCTCTGTACTCCTGCCTGTGTCTCTCTGTACTCCTGCCTGCGTGTCTCTCTGTACTCCTGCCTGCGTGACTCTCTGTACTCCTGCCTGCGTGTCTCTCTGTACTCCTGCCTGCGTGTCTCTCTGTACTCCTGCCTGTGTCTCTCTGTACTCCTGCCTGTGTCTCTCTGTACTCCTGCCTGCGTGTCTCTCTGTACTCCTGCCTGTGTGACTCTCTGTACTCCTGCCTGCGTGTCTCTCTGTACTCCTGCCTGCGTGTCTCTCTGTACTCCTGCCTGCGTGACTCTCTGTACTCCTGCCTGCGTGTCTCTCTGTACTCCTGCCTGCGTGTCTCTCTGTACTCCTGCCTGCGTGTCTCTCTGTACTCCTGCCTGCGTGACTCTCTGTACTCCTGCCTGCCTGTCTCTCTGTACTCCTGCCTGTGTCTCTCTGTACTCCTGCCTGCGTGTCTCTCTGTACTCCTGCCTGCGTGTCTCTCTGTACTCCTGCCTGTGTGACTCTCTGTACTCCTGCCTGTGTGTCTCTCTGTACTCCTGCCTGCGTGTCTCTCTGTACTCCTGCCTGCGTGTCTCTCTGTACTCCTGCCTGCGTGACTCTCTGTACTCCTGCCTGTGTCTCTCTGTACTCCTGCCTGCGTGTCTCTCTGTACTCCTGCCTGCGTGTCTCTCTGTACTCCTGCCTGCGTGTCTCTCTGTACTCCTGCCTGCGTGTCTCTCTGTACTCCTGCCTGCGTGTCTCTCTGTACTCCTGCCTGCGTGTCTCTCTGTACTCCTGCCTGCGTGTCTCTCTGTACTCCTGCCTGTGTGTCTCTCTGTACTCCTGCCTGCGTGTCTCTCTGTACTCCTGCCTGCGTGTCTCTCTGTACTCCTGCCTGTGTGTCTCTCTGTACTCCTGCCTGTGTGTCTCTCTGTACTCCTGCCTGCGTGTCTCTCTGTACTCCTGCCTGCGTGTCTCTCTGTACTCCTGCCTGTGTGTCTCTCTGTACTCCTGCCTGTGTGTCTCTCTGTACTCCTGCCTGCGTGACTCTCTGTACTCCTGCCTGCGTGTCTCTCTGTACTCCTGCCTGCGTGTCTCTCTGTACTCCTGCCTGTGTGTCTCTCTGTACTCCTGCCTGCCTGTCTCTCTGTACTCCTGCCTGCGTGTCTCTCTGTACTCCTGCCTGCGTGTCTCTCTGTACTCCTGCCTGCGTGTCTCTCTCTGTACTCCTGCCTGCGTGTCTCCCTGTACTCCTGCCTGCGTGTCTCTCTGTACTCCTGCCTGCGTGACTCTCTGTACTCCTGCCTGTGTGTCTCTCTGTACTCCTGCCTGCGTGACTCTCTGTACTCCTGCCTGTGTGTCTCTCTGTACTCCTGCCTGCGTGTCTCTCTGTACTCCTGCCTGCGTGTCTCTCTGTACTCCTGCCTGCGTGACTCTCTGTACTCCTGCCTGCCTGTCTCTCTGTACTCCTGCCTGCGTGACTCTCTGTACTCCTGCCTGCCTGTCTCTCTGTACTCCTGCCTGCGTGACTCTCTGTACTCCTGCCTGTGTGTCTCTCTGTACTCCTGCCTGTGTGTCTCTCTGTACTCCTGCCTGTGTGTCTCTCTGTACTCCTGCCTGCGTGTCTCTCTGTACTCCTGCCTGTGTGACTCTCTGTACTCCTGCCTGCGTGTCTCTCTGTACTCCTGCCTGTGTCTCTCTGTACTCCTGCCTGCGTGTCTCTCTGTACTCCTGCCTGCGTGTCTCTCTGTACTCCTGCCTGCGTGTCTCTCTGTACTCCTGCCTGTGTGACTCTCTGTACTCCTGCATGTGTGTCGCTCGACACTGCAGCCTGCGTGTCTCTCTGTACTCCTGCCTGCGTGTCTCTCTGTACTCCTGCCTGCGTGACTCTCTGTACTCCTGCATGTGTGTCGCTCGACACTGCAGCCTGCGTGTCTCTCTGTACTCCTGCCTGCGTGTCTCTCTGTACTCCTGCATGTGTGTCGCTCGACACTGCAGCCTGCGTGACTCTCTGTACTCCTGCCTGCGTGACTCTCTGTACTCCTGCCTGCGTGACTCTCTGTACTCCTGCCTGCGTGTCTCTCTGTACTCCTGCCTGTCTCTCTGTACTCCTGCCTGTGTGTCTCTCTGTACTCCTGCCTGTGTGACTCTCTGTACTCCTGCCTGCGTGACTCTCTGTACTCCTGCCTGTGTGTCTCTCTGTACTCCTGCCTGCGTGTCTCTCTGTACTCCTGCCTGCGTGACTCTCTGTACTCCTGCCTGCTTGACTCTCTGTACTCCTGCCTGCGTGTCTCTCTGTACTCCTGCCTGCGTGACTCTCTGTACTCCTGCCTGCGTGACTCTCTGTACTCCTGCCTGTGTCTCTCTGTACTCCTGCCTGCGTGTCTCTCTGTACTCCTGCCTGCGTGACTCTCTGTACTCCTGCCTGCGTGACTCTCTGTACTCCTGCCTGCGTGTCTCTCTGTACTCCTGCCTGCGTGACTCTCTGTACTCCTGCCTGCGTGACTCTCTGTACTCCTGCCTGCGTGTCTCTCTGTACTCCTGCCTGTGTGTCTCTCTGTACTCCTGCCTGCGTGACTCTCTGTACTCCTGCCTGTGTGTCTCTCTGTACTCCTGCCTGCGTGTCTCTCTGTACTCCTGCCTGCGTGTCTCTCTGTACTCCTGCCTGCGTGTCTCTCTGTACTCCTGCCTGCGTGTCTCTCTGTACTCCTGCCTGCGTGTCTCTCTGTACTCCTGCCTGCGTGACTCTCTGTACTCCTGCCTGTGTGTCTCTCTGTACTCCTGCCTGCGTGTCTCTCTGTACTCCTGCCTGCGTGACTCTCTGTACTCCTGCCTGTGTGTCTCTCTGTACTCCTGCCTGCGTGTCTCTCTGTACTCCTGCCTGCGTGACTCTCTGTACTCCTGCCTGTGTCTCTCTGTATTCCTGCCTGTGTGTCTCTCTGTACTCCTGCCTGCGTGTCTCTCTCTACTCCTGCCTGCGTGTCTCTCTGTACTCCTGCCTGTGTCTCTCTGTACTCCTGCCTGCGTGTCTCTCTGTACTCCTGCCTGCGTGTCTCTCTGTACTCCTGCCTGCGTGTCTCTCTGTACTCCTGCCTGCGTGACTCTCTGTACTCCTGCCTGCGTGACTCTCTGTACTCCTGCCTGCGTGACTCTCTGTACTCCTGCCTGCGTGACTCTCTGTACTCCTGCCTGCGTGTCTCTCTGTACTCCTGCCTGCGTGACTCTCTGTACTCCTGCCTGCGTGACTCTCTGTACTCCTGCCTGCGTGTCTCTCTGTACTCCTGCCTGTGTGTCTCTCTGTACTCCTGCCTGCGTGACTCTCTGTACTCCTGCCTGCGTGTCTCTCTGTACTCCTGCCTGCGTGTCTCTCTGTACTCCTGCCTGCGTGACTCTCTGTACTCCTGCCTGTGTGACTCTCTGTACTCCTGCCTGCGTGACTCTCTGTACTCCTGCCTGCGTGTCTCTCTGTACTCCTGCCTGCGTGTCTCTCTGTACTCCTGCCTGTGTGTCTCTCTGTACTCCTGCCTGCGTGTCTCTCTGTACTCCTGCCTGCGTGTCTCTCTGGACTCCTGCCTGTGTCTCTCTGTATTCCTGCCTGTGTGTCTCTCTGTACTCCTGCCTGTGTGTCTCTCTGTACTCCTGCCTGCGTGTCTCTCTGTACTCCTGCCTGTGTCTCTCTGTACTCCTGCCTGCGTGTCTCTCTGTACTCCTGCCTGTGTCTCTCTGTACTCCTGCCTGCGTGTCTCTCTGTACTCCTGCCTGCGTGTCTCTCTGTACTCCTGCCTGCGTGACTCTCTCTGTACTCCTGCCTGCGTGACTCTCTGTACTCCTGCCTGTGTGTCTCTCTGTACTCCTGCCTGTGTGTCTCTCTGTACTCCTGCCTGCGTGACTCTCTGTACTCCTGCCTGCGTGTCTCTCTGTACTCCTGCCTGTGTGTCTCTCTGTACTCCTGCCTGCGTGTCTCTCTGTACTCCTGCCTGCGTGTCTCTCTGTACTCCTGCCTGCGTGACTCTCTGTACTCCTGCCTGTGTGTCTCTCTGTACTCCTGCCTGTGTGTCTCTCTGTACTCCTGCCTGCGTGACTCTCTGTACTCCTGCCTGCGTGTCTCTCTGTACTCCTGCCTGCGTGTCTCTCTGTACTCCTGCCTGCGTGTCTCTCTGTACTCCTGCCTGCGTGTCTCTCTGTACTCCTGCCTGCGTGTCTCTCTGTACTCCTGCCTGCGTGTCTCTCTGTACTCCTGCCTGTGTCTCTCTGTACTCCTGCCTGCGTGACTCTCTGTACTCCTGCCTGCGTGACTCTCTGTACTCCTGCCTGCGTGTCTCTCTGTACTCCTGCCTGCGTGTCTCTCTGTACTCCTGCCTGTGTCTCTCTGTACTCCTGCCTGCGTGTCTCTCTGTACTCCTGCCTGTGTCTCTCTGTACTCCTGCCTGCGTGTCTCTCTGTACTCCTGCCTGCGTGTCTCTCTGTACTCCTGCCTGCGTCTCTCTGTACTCCTGCCTGCATGTCTCTCTCTGTACTCCTGCCTGTGTGTCTCTCTGTACTCCTGCCTGTGTCTCTCTGTACTCCTGCCTGCATGTCTCTCGACACTGCAGCCTGCGTGTCTCTCTCTGTAATCCTGCCTGCGTGTCTCTCGACACTCCAACCTGCGTGGAATCTATCTTACGTTCTACACATTCTAACGGCAGAGAGAGAGAGAGAGAGAGAGCACTCTCCACCCACGCACACTGCACTGTGCTGCTATGAATAACTACATTGACGTGAAGGGACCTGTGACGTTTTTATTTTTGTTTTGGTATATTTTTGTCCCTCTCCTGAAATGAGTCTTTCAGCTGAGAGCAGTGTCGGCTATGAATAGAATCAACGGCTACAAAAAGGGAAAAATGAGGAGGGAGTGAGAGAGAGAGTGGCAGAGAAAATAGACACAAACATGGAGGGAAAAGGGAAATACTGAGCAAGCTGGTGATAGAGTAAAGACACAGACACACACACACACACACACACATAGATAGCCACACACAGACAGGTATACTTAAAGGGATAGACACACAGACAGATATACTTAAAGAGATAGCCACACAGACAGATATACTTAAAGAGATAGGCACACAGACAGATATACTTAAAGAGATAGACACACAGACAGATATACTTAAAGAGATAGCCACACAGACAGATATACTTAAAGAGATAGGCACACAGACAGATATACTTAAAGAGATAGACACACAGACAGATATACTTAAAGAGATAGACACACAGACAGATATACTTAAAGAGATAGACACACAGACAGATATACTTAAAGAGATAGCCACACAGACAGATATACTTAAAGAGATAGACACACAGACAGATATACTTAAAGAGATAGACACACAGACAGATATACTTAAAGAGATAGCCACACAGACAGATATACTTAAAGGGATAGACACACAGACAGGTATACTTAAAGAGATAGACACACAGACAGATATACTTAAAGAGATAGCCACACAGCCAGATATACTTAAAGAGATAGACACACAGACAGATATACTTAAAGAGATAGCCACACAGACAGATATACTTAAAGAGATAGGCACACAGACAGATATACTTAAAGAGATAGACACACAGACAGATATACTTAAAGAGATAGACACACAGACAGATATACTTAAAGAGATAGACGCACAGACAGATATACTTAAAGAGATAGACACACAGACAGATATACTTAAAGGGATAGACACACAGACAGGTATACTTAAAGGGATAGACACACAGACAGATATACTTAAAGAGATAGACACACAGACAGATATACTTAAAGAGGTAGACACACAGACAGAAATACTTAAAGAGATAGACACACAGACAGATATACTTAAAGGGATAGACACACAGGGGCTGGATTTTGCCAATAGGGAGCTTTTGGAGGCGGAACTCCCACTTGTCGGGTTTCAGTCCCGCCTCCATCGACTTCTGGCCAACCCATGCTATTTTCCCTTGATTGACCTTGTTAAGCCCAGCCAGCGGGCTCAGCAGGCCAATTAAGGGAAAGCCGGTTACAGAGCGCGTCAACGTATGACGTTCCATCTGACAAAAATTTTTGACAGATGAATTGTCATCGTTTGACAGCTCTGTGAAGCTGTCAATCACTGACATTCTCTGTAGTTTGATGAGTTCTTGAATTCAAGACCTCATCAAACCTCTTTCTTTTGCAGGAATGAGATGGTTGTTGCATCGGAGAATGCAGCGGCCATCTGTCATCTCTGGCGCAGAGGTGTGAGACTCTCCGCATCCCCAACCGATTGAAGCCTGCAGGAAGAAACAAAGGTAAGAAAACATTTACTAACACTTTCCACTTACCTCAGATACTCACCTCTCCACATTTGCACCCATCACTTATCGTCACAGCGCAGTTTTGCACCCCGCAGACCCACTGCTCGCCTCGGTGACCCTGGCGGGGTTTGGAGCCTTCGGGAAGCCCGCACTTGTGTGGATAAAATGGGGATAAACCCCTTACCTGCCTGTGAACTACCTGTTAACAGGCAGATAAGTGGCACTAATCCACTTCCCGCCTCCAAGGAGACGGGACCCGGCGCGGGTCGGCTACCCGCCTCCTGGCAAGATGGCACGGAGGTGGGTTGGGGAACGGGTTGGGCCCCCGCCCCCAGATTCTGCCATTTTCCCAGCAGTCTTGCCTCCAAACCCACCTCCCCAGGGCTGGCAAGATCGCGCCCGCACAGACAGGTATACTTAAAGAGACAGGCACACAGACAGATATACTTAAAGAGACAGACACACAGACAGGTATACTTAAAGAGACAGACACACAAACAGATATACTTAAAGAGATAGACACACAGACAGATATACTTAAAGAGACAGACACACAAACAGATATACTTAAAGAGATAGACACAGAGACAGGTAAACTTAAAGAGATAGACACACAGACAGATATACTTAAAGAGATAGCCACACAGACAGATATACTTAAAGAGACAGACACACAGACAGATATACTTAAAGAGACAGACACACAGACAGATATACTTAAAGAGATAGACACACAGACAGATATACTTAAAGAGATAGACAAACAGACAGATACTTAAAGAGACAGACACACAGACAGATATACTTAAAGAGACAGACACGTATACTTAAAGAGATAGACACACAGACAGATATACTTAAAGAGACAGACACACAGACAGATATACTTAAAGAGATAGACACACAGACAGAAATACTTAAAGAGATAGACACACAGACAGGTATACTTAAAGAGATAGACACACAGACAGATATACTTAAAGAGATAGACACACAGACAGATATACTTAAAGAGACAGACACACAGACAGATATACTTAAAGAGATAGGCACACAGACAGGTATACTTAAATAGACAGACACACAGACAGGTATACTTAAAGAGACAGACACACAGACAGATATACTTAAAAAGACAGACACACAGACAGATATACTTAAAGAGACAGACACACAGACAGATATACTTAGAGACAGACACACAGACAGATATACTTAAAGAGACAGACACACAGAGAGATATACTTAAAGAGATAGACACACAGACAGATATACTTAAAGAGACAGACACACAGACGGGTATACTTAAAGAGACAGACACACAGACAGGTATACTTAAAGAGACAGACACACAGACAGTTATACTTAAAGAGACAGACACACAGACAGGTATACTTAAAGAGACAGACACACAGACAGGTATACTTAAAGAGATAGACACACAGACAGATATACTTAAAGAGATAGACACACAAACAGATATAGTTAAGGGGGTACACACACACATACGAGGTATATTTAGTTTACAAATGGAGCTCAAAGTTGGCAAGTGTGCGGTCTAACACTTTGGATCCAAGACAGATAAATCAAAGTCATTTCTAAATGGTGGAAACCTAAGCACTTTAGAGGTGCAAAGAGATGTGGGAGTCCCGAGTACACAAATCATTAAAAAACAAGTGAGAAGGTGGGCGCGAGGAGAGTGAGGAGGTGGGCGCGGGGAGAGTGAGGAGGGTGGGCGTGGGGAGAGTGAGGAGGGTGGGCGTGGGGAGAGTGAGGAGGGTGGGCGCGGGGAGAGTGAGGAGGGTGGGCGCGGGGAGAGTGAGGAGGTGGGTGCGGGGAGAGTGAGGAGGGTGGGCGTGAGGAGGGTGGGCGTGGGGAGAGTGAGGAGGGTGGGCGCGGGGAGAGTGAGGAGGATGGGCGCGGGGAGAGTGAGGAGGTGGGCGCGGGGAGAGTGAGAAGGTGGGCCCGGGGAGAGTGAGGAGGTGGGTGCGGGGAGAGTGAAGAGGGTGGGCGCGGGGAGAGTGAGGAGGGTGGGCGCGGGGAGAGTGAGGAGGTGGGCGCGGGGAGAGTGAGGAGGTGGGCGCGGGGAGAGTGAGGAGGGTGGGCGCGGGGAGAGTGAGGACGGTGGGCGCGGGGAGAGTGAGGAGGGTGGGCGCGGGGAGAGTGAGGAGGTGGGCGCGGGGAGAGTGAGGAGGTGGGCGTGGGGAGAGTGAGGAGGGTGGGCGCGGGGAGAGTGAGGAGGGTGGGCGCGGGGAGAGTGAGGAGGTGGGCGCGGGGAGAGTGAGGAGGTGGGCGCCGGGAAAGTGAGGAGGGTGGCCGCGGGGAGAGTGAGGAGGTGGGCGCGGGGAGAGTGAGGAGGTGGGCGCGGGGAGAGTGAGGAGGGTGGGCGCGGGGAGAGTGAGGAGGGTGGGCGCGGGGAGAGTGAGGAGGGTGGGCGCGGGGAGAGTGAGGAGGGTGGGCGCGGGGAGAGTGAGGAGGCTGGGCGCGGGGAGAGGGAGGAGGGTGGGCGCGGGGAGAGTGAGGAGGGTGGGCGCGGGGAGAGTGAGGAGGCTGGGCGCGTGGAGAGTGATGAGGGTGGGCGCGGGGAGAGTGAGGAGGGTGGGCGCGGGGAGAGTGAGGAGGGTGGGCGCGGGGAGAGTGAGGAGGGTGGGCGCGGGGAGAGTGAGGAGGTGGGTGCGGGGAGAGTGAGGAGATGGGCGCGGGGAGAGTGAGGAGGTGGGCGCGGGGAGAGTGAGGAGGGTGGGCGCGGGAAGGGTGATGAGGTGGGCGCGGGGAGAGTGAGGAGGTGGGCGTGGGGAGAGTGAGGAGGGGGGCGCGGGGAGAGTGAGAAGGGTGGGCGCGGGGAGAGTGAGAAGGTGGGCGCGGGGAGAGTGAGGAGGGTGGGCGCGGGGAGAGTGAGGAGGTGGGCGAGGGGAGAGTGAGGAGGGTGGGCGCGGGGAGAGTGAGGAGGTGGGCGCGGGGAGAGTGAGGAGATGGGCGCGGGGAGAGTGAGGAGGTGGGCGCGGGGAGAGTGAGGAGGGTGGGCGCGAGGAGAGTGATGAGGTGGGCGCGGGGAGAGTGAGGAGGTGGGCGTGGGGAGAGTGAGGAGGGGGGCGCGGGGAGAGTGAGAAGGGTGGGCGCGGGGAGAGTGAGGAGGTGGGCGCGGGGAGAGTGAGGAGGGTGGGCGCGGGGAGAGTGAGGAGGGCGGGCGCGGGGAGAGTGAGGAGGGTGGGCGCGGGGAGAGTGAGGAGGGCGGGCGCGGGGAGAGTGAGGAGGTGGGCGAGGGGAGAGTGAGCAGGGTGGGCGCGGGGAGAGTGAGGAGGGTGGGCGCGGGGAGAGTGAGGTGGGTGGGCGCGGGGAGAGTGAGGAGGGTGGGCGCAGGGAGAGTGAGGAGGTGGGCGCGGGGAGAGTGAGGAGATGGGCGCGGGGAGAGTGAGAAGGTGGGCGCGGGGAGAGTGAGGAGGGTGGGCGCGGGGAGAGTGATGAGGTGGGCGCGGGGAGAGTGAGGAGGTGGGCGTGGGGAGAGTGAGGAGGGGGCGCGGGGAGAGTGAGAAGGGTGGGCGCGGGGAGAGTGAGGAGGTGGGCGCGGGGAGAGCGAGGAGGGTGGGCACGGGGAGAGTGAGGAGGTGGGCGCGGGGAGAGTGAGGAGGGTGGGCGCGGGGAGAGTGAGGAGGGTGGGCGCGGGGAGAGTGAGGAGGGCGGGCGCGGGGAGAGTGAGGAGGTGGGCGAGGGGAGAGTGAGCAGGGTGGGCGCGGGGAGAGCGAGGAGGGGGCGCGGGGAGAGTGAGGAGGGTGGGCGCGGGGAGATTGAGGAGGGTGGGCGCGGGGAGAGTGAGGAGGCTGGGCGCGGGGAGAGGGAAGAGGGTGGACGCGGGGAGAGTGAGGAGGGTGGGCGCGGGGAGAGTGAGGAGGGTGGGCGCGGGGAGAGTGAGGAGGGTGGGCGCGGGGAGAGTGAGGAGGGTGGGCGCGGGGAGAGTGAGGAGGGTGGGCGCGGGGAGAGTGAGGAGGGTGGGCGCGGGGAGAGTGAGGAGGTGGGCGAGGGGAGAGTGAGGAGGTGGGCGCGGGGAGAGTGAGGAGGGTGGGCGCGGGGAGAGTGAGGAGGGTGGGCGCGGGGAGAGTGATGAGGTGGGCGCGGGGAGAGTGAGGAGGGTGGGCGCGGGGAGACTGAGGAGGGTGGGCGCGGGGAGAGTGAGGAGGGCGGGCGTGGGGAGAGTGAGGAGGTGGGCGAGGGGAGAGTGAGCAGGGTGGGCGCGGGGAGAGTGAGGAGGGTGGGCGCGGGGAGAGTGAGGAGGGTGGGCTCGGGGAGAGTGAGGAGGGTGGGCGCGGGGAGAGTTTGGAGGCTGGGCGCGGGGAGAGTGAGGAGGCTGGGCGCGGGGAGAGGGAGGAGGGTGGGCGCGGGGAGAGTGAGGAGGGTGGGCGCGGGGAGAGTGAGGAGGCTGGGCGCGGGGAGAGCGAGGAGGGTGGGCGCGGGGAGAGTGAGGAGGGTGGGCACGGGGAGAGTGAGGAGGGCGGGCGCGGGGAGAGTGAGGAGGGCGGGCGCGGGGAGAGTGAGGAGGGTGGGCGCGGGGAGAGTGAGGAGGTGGGCGCGGGGAGAGTGAGGAGGTGGGCGCGGGGAGAGTGAGGAGGTGGGCGCGGGGAGAGTGAGGAGGGTGGGCGTGGGGAGAGGGAGGAGGGTGGGCGCGGGGAGAGTGAGGAGGGTGGGCGCGGGGAGAGTGAGGAGGTGGGCTCGGGGAGAGTGAGGAGATGGGTGCGGGGAGAGTGAGGAGGTGGGCGCGGGGAGAGTGAGGAGGGTGGGCACGCGGAGAGTGATGAGGTGGGCGCGGAGAGAGCGATGAGGTGGGCGCGGGGAGAGTGAGGAGGGTGGGTGCGGGGAGAGTGAGAAGGGTGGGCGCGGGGAGAGCGAGGAGGTGGGCACGGGGAGAGTGAGGAGGGTGGGCGCGGGGAGAGTGAGGAGGGTGGGCGCGGGGAGAGTGAGGAGGGTGGGCGCGGGGAGAGTGAGGAGGTGGGCGCGGGGCGAGTGAGGAGCTGGGCGCGGGGAGAGTGAGGAGATGGGCGCGGGGAGAGTGAGGAGGTGGGCGCGGGGAGAGTGAGGAGGTGGGCGCGGGGAGAGTGAGGAGGGTGGGCGCGGGGAGAGTGATGAGGTGGGCGCGGGGAGAGTGAGGAGGTGGGCGTGGGGAGAGTGAGGAGGTGGGCGCGGGGAGAGTGAGGAGGGTGGGCGCGGGGAGAGCGAGGAGGGTGGGCGCGGGGAGAGTGAGGAGGGCGGGCGCGGGGAGAGTGAGGAGGTGGGCGAGGGGAGAGCGAGCAGGGTGGGCGCGGGGAGAGTGAGGAGGGTGGGCGCGGGGAGAGTGAGGAGGGTGGGCTCGGGGAGAGTGAGGAGGGTGGGCGTGGGGAGAGTGAGGAGGCTGGGCGCGGGGAGAGGGTGGAGGGTGGGCGCGGGGAGAGTGAGGAGGGTGGGCGCGGGGAGAGTGAGGAGGCTGGGCGCGGGGAGAGGGTGGAGGGTGGGCGCGGGGAGAGTGAGGAGGGTGGGCGCGGGGAGAGTGAGGAGGCTGGGCGCGGGGAGAGTGAGGAGGGTGGGCGCGGGGAGAGTGAGGAGGGTGGGCGCGGGGAGAGCGAGGAGGGTGGGCGCGGGGAGAGTGAGTAGGGTGGGCGCGGGGAGAGTGAGGAGGTGGGCGTGGGGAGAGTGAGGAGGTGGGCGCGGGGAGAGTGAGGAGGGTGGGCGCGGGGAGAGTGAGGAGGTGGGCGCGGGGAGAGTGAGAAGGGTGGGCGCGGGGAGAGTGAGGAGGTGGGCGCGGGGAGAGTGAGGAGGTGGGCGCGGGGAGAGTGAGGATGTGGGAGCGGGGAGAGTGAGGAGGTGGGCGCGGGGAGAGTGAGGAGGGTGGGTGCGGGGAGAGTGAGGAGGGTGGGCTCGGGGAGAGTGAGGAGGGTGGGCGCGGGGAGAGTGAGGAGGGTGGGCGCGGGGAGAGTGAGGAGGCTGGGCGCGGGGAGAGTGAGGAGGGTGGGCGCGGGGAGAGTGAGGAGGTGGGCGCGGGGAGAGTGAAGAGGGTGGGCGCGGGGAGAGTGAGGAGGTGGGCGCGGGGAGAGTGAGAAGGGTGGGCGCGGGGAGAGTGAGGAGGTGGGCGCGGGGAGAGTGAGGAGGGTGGGCGCGGGGAGAGTGAGGAGGGTGGGCGCGGGGAGAGTGAGGAGGGTGGGCGCGGGGAGAGTGAGGAGGATGGGCGCGGGGAGAGTGAGGAGGTGGGCGCGGGGAGAGTGAGGAGTGTGGGCGCGGGGAGAGTGAGGAGGGTGGGCGCGGGGAGAGCGAGGAGGTGGGCGCGGGGAGAGTGAGGAGAGAAAAAAAAAAGAAAGACTTGCATTTCTATAGCGCCTTTCACAACCACCGGACATCCCAAAGTGCTTTACAGCCCAATAAGTACTTTTTTTGAAGTGTAGTCACTGCTGTAATGTAGGGGACGCAGCAGCCAATTTGCGCACAGTAAGCTCCCACAAACAACAATGTGATAATGACCAGATAATCTGTTTTTAGATGTTGATTGAGGGATAAATATTGGCCCACGACACCGGGAATAACTCCCCTGCTCTTCTTCGAAATAGTGGCCATGGGATCTTTTACGTCCACCTGAGAGAGCAGACGGGGCCTTGGTTTAACATCTCATCCGAAAGACGGCACCTCCGATGGTGCAGCGCTCCCTCAGCACTGCACTGGGAGTGTTAGCCTGGATTTTTGTGCTCGAATCTCTGGAGTGGGATTTGAAACATAGAAACATAGAAGATAGGAGCAGGAGTAGGCCATTCGGCCCTTCGAGCCTGCTCCGCCATTCAATGAGATCATGGCTGATCATCCAAATTCAGTACCCTGTCCCTGCCTTCTCCCCATATCCCTTGATCCCTTTAGCCTTAAGAAATATATCCAACTCTTTTTTGAATATATTTAATGAACTGGCCTCCACCGCCCTCTGTGGCAGAGAATTCCACAGGTTCACCACTCTCTGGGTGAAGAAATTCCTCCTCATTTCAGTCCTAAATGGCTTACCCCTTATCCTTAGACTATGACCCCTGGTTCTGGACTCCCTGGCCATCATAAACATCCTTCCTGCATCTAGTCTGTCCAGGCCTGACAGAATTTTACAGGTTTCGATGAGATCCCCTCTCATTCTTCTAAACTCCAGTGAGTATAAGCCCAATCGACACAATCTCTCCTCATACGTCATTCCTGCCATCCCAGGTATCAGCCTGGTGAATCTTTGCTGAACTCCTTCCATGGCAAGAACGTCCTTCCTCAGGTAAGGTGACCAAAACTGCACACAATACTCAAGGTGCGGTCTCACCAAGGCCCTGTACAACTGTAGCAAGACATCCTTGCTCCTGTACTCGAACCCTCTTGCTACGAAGGCCAACATACCATTTGCCTTCTTAACCGCCTGCTGCACCTGCATGCTTACCTTCAGCGACTGGTGCACAAGAACACCCAGGTCTCTTTGCACTTCCCCTTCTCCCAATCTATTGCCATTCAAATAATAATCTGCCTTCCTGTTTTTGTCACCAAAGTGGATAACCTCACATTTATCCACATTACACTGCATTTGCCATGTTTCTGCCCAATCAGCCAACCTGTCCAAATCGTGGCAAGAGTGCTGCCCACTGAGCCACGGCCAACACTGCCACAGAGTGCGAAGGTGGGGTTCGGGATAGTGAAAAGGTGGATAGGTGGAGCTGTTCTTGCTGTAGTTCAGGGTCAGCCCTGTTTCCCAGAAGTCCTTCCGTTCCATGGGGTTTTACCCGACTGATTTCCGAGTCTTTGGACGCCCTGCCCTTCAGTGAGGTGTTGTGCTGCCATTTCAAATTCATCTCGCGACAGAATATACTGTAGGAGTCTAGTTACCATAACATTATCGCTGAGCTTTTAGAAAGGCTGAATGTTATCAGATTGTTCCCCCCCCCCCCCCACCCGTGTCGCAGGCTGCCTGGCTTCGTGGGAGTTCGTACTTGTTGACGTTACTGGAACAGATGTTGGGATCCAATCATAAGTTTGGTTCGGTGGTTTGAAAGCAAGATCCAAACAATTTATTGGAAATGGTGAAATGTTCTGGGGCTTTGCTGTCACCTTGGTTTCTGTGTGTGTGTGTGTGTGTGTGTGTGTGTGTGTGTGTTTGTTTTAATCTGTGCACAGATCAGTCGAGTTAGCACCAGTCACTTCCTGTCGCACAAACTTCTCCAGCACAGCTTGACATAACTTTCCTTCCTCACCAAAGCCGCAGTTGAATAGAAAGCCACCCCGGTATCTGACGCTGAACAGCCAGCTTAACCTCACAACGTACAATGGAGAGTATTCCATCACACTGTTGACCAGACTCCTGTAGCTAAACAGCAACAACAATTTGTATTTATATAGCGCCTTTAACGTAGTAAAATGTCCCAAGGCGCTGCACAGGAGTATTATAAGACAACAACAACAAAAAATTGACACCGAGCCACATAAGGACAAATTAGGGCATACATACCTTGGCTCTGTCTTCACAAAGGAGGACACTAATAACCTCCCAGAGATGTCGGGGAACATAGGGTCTAATGAGAGGGAAGAATTGAATGAAATCAGTATTTGTAGGGAAATGGTGTTAGGGAAATTGAAGGCAGATAAATCCCCAGGGCCTGATAATCTACATTCTAGGGTACGTAAGGAAGTGGCCCTAGAAATAGTAGATGCATTGCTGGTCATCTTCCAAAATTTGATAGACTCTGGAACAGTCCCCATGGATTGGAGGGTAGCTAATGTAACCCCACTATTTAAAAAAGGTGGTGGAGAGAAAATGGGGAATTATAGACCGGTAAGCCTGACATCGGTAGTGGGGAAAATGCTAGAGTCCATTATAAAAGATGTAATAGCAGAGCACTTGCAAAACAGTAACAGGATCGGACAAAGTCAACATGGATTTACAAAAGGTAAATCATGCTTGACTAATCCACTGGAATTTTTTGAGGATGTAACTGGTAGAATAGATAAGGGAGAACCAGTGGATGTGGTGTATTTGGACTTTCAGAAGGCTTTCGATAAGGTCCCGCATAAGAGATTAGCGTGCAAAGTTAAAGCACATGGGATTGGGGGTAAGGTATTGACTTGGATAGAGAACTGGTTGGCAGACAGGAAGCAAAGAGTTGGAATAAATGGGTCTTTTTCCGAGTGACAGGCAGTGACTAGTGGGGTACCGCGGGAATTGGTGCTAGGACCCCAGCTATTCACAATATATATTAATGATCTAGACGAGGGAACTAGATGTAATATCTCCAAGTTTGCAGATGACACAAAGCTGGGTGGGCGTGTGTGCTGTGAGGAGGATGCAGAGAATCTCCAGTATGATTTGGACAGGTTGGGTGATTGGGCAGATGCATGGCAGATGCAGTATAATGTGGATAAATGCGAGGTTATCCACTTTGGTGGTAAAAACAGGAAGGCAGATTAATACAGATTGGGAAAAGGGGAAGTGCAACGAGACCTGGGTGTCATTGTGCACCAGTCGCTGAA
This sequence comes from Somniosus microcephalus, assembly GCF_052327205.1. Taxonomy (NCBI): domain Eukaryota; kingdom Metazoa; phylum Chordata; class Chondrichthyes; order Squaliformes; family Somniosidae; genus Somniosus; species Somniosus microcephalus. The sequence goes on along the minus strand of NC_141020.1, from coordinate 13,976,632 downwards.
GGTAAGCATGTAGGTGCAGCAGGCAGTTAAGAAGGCAAATGATATGTTGGCCTTCATAGCGAGAGGATTCGAGTACAGGAGCAAGGATGTCTTGCTGAAGTTGTACAGGGCCTTGGTGAGACCACACCTTGAGTATTGTGTGCAGTTTTGGTCGCCTTATCTGAGGAAGGATGTTCTTGCCATGGAGGGAGTGCAGCGAAGATTCACCAGACTGATACCTGGGATGGCAGGAATGACGTATGAAGAGAGATTGGGTTGATTAGGCTTATATTCGCTAGAGTTTAGAAGAATGAGAGGGGATCTCATTGAAACTTATAAAATTCTAACAGGCCTAGACAGACTAGATGCAGGAAGGATGTTCCCGATGGCCGGGGGGTCCAGAACCAGGGATCACAGTCTAAGGATAAGGGGTAATCCATTTAGGACTGAGATGAGGAGGAATTTCTTCACCCAGAGAGTGGTGAACCTGTGGAATTCTCTACCACAGAAGGCAGTAGAGGCCAATTCATTAAATATATTCAAGAAGGAGTTCGATATATTTCTTAAGGCTAAAGGGATCAAGGTATATGGGGAGAAGGCAGGGACAGGGTACTGAGTTTGGATGATCAGCCATGATCTCATTAAATGGCAGAACAGGCTCGAGGGGCCGAATGGCCTACTCCTGCTCCTATCTTCTATGTTTCTATGTTTCTATGGCAGGTGACCAAAAGCTTGGTCAAAGAGGTAGGTTTTAAGGAACGTCTTATAAGGAGGAAAGAGAGGTAGCGAGGCGGAGAGGTTTAGGCAGGGAATTCCAGAGCTTAGGGCCCAGGCAACAGAAGGCACGGCCGCCAATGTTTGAGTGATTATAATCTGGGATGCTCAAGAGGGCAGAATTAGAGGAGCGCAGATATCTCAGGGGTTGTGGGGCTGGAGGAGGTTACAGAGATAGGGAGGGGCGAGGCCATGGAGGGGTTTGAAAACAAGGATGAGAATTTTGAAATCGAGATGCTGCTTAACCGGGAGCCAATGTAGGTCAGCGAGCACAGGGGTGATGGGCGAACGCAACTTGGTGCGAGTTAGGACACGGGCAGCCATCAGAGAAAAGCTCCACTTCTGACCTTATGATGGAGGGAAGGTCATTGATGAAGCAGCTGAAGATGGTTGGGCCTAGGACACTGCCCTGAGGAACACCTGCAGCAATGCCCTGGGGCTGAGATGATTGGCCTCCAACAACCACAACCATCTTCCTTTGTGCTAGGTATGACTCCAGCCAGTGGAGAGTTTTTCCCCTGATCCCCAATGACTTCAGTTTTACTGGGGCTCCTTGGTGCCGCACTCGGTCAAATGCTGCCTGGATGTCAAGGGCAGTCACTCTCACCTCACCCCTGGAATTCAGCTCCTTTGTCCATGTTTGAGCCAAGGCTGTAATAAGGTCGGGAGCTGGGTGGTCCTGGCGGGACCCAAGCTGAGCATCGGTGAGCAGGTTATTGGTGAGTAAGTGCCGCTTGATAGCACTGTCGATGAGACCGTCCATCACTTTGCTGTTGATTGAGAATAGATGGGCTGGGTTGGATTTTGAAAATTAGTTCCTGGGATGTGGGCGTCGCTGGCAAGGCCAGCATTTATTGACCATCCGTAATTGCTCTTGAGAAGGTGGTGGTGAGCCGCCTTCTTGAACCGCTGCAGTCCGTGTGGTGAAGGTGCTCCCACAGTGCTGTTAGGGAGGGAGTTCCAGGATTTTGACCCAGCGACGATGAAGGATCGGTGATATATTTCCAAGTCAGGATGGTGTGTGACTTGGAGGGGAACTTGGAGGTGGCGGTGTTCTCATGCGCCTGCTGCCCTTGTCCTTCTAGGTGGAAGAGGTCACGGGTTTGGGAGGTGCTGCTGAAGAGATGCAGGCCATTCTTGGCAGGGGCATGGCAGAACCCAGAAAGGATACAAGATGCTGGTATCCTCACACGTTATCCTCCTTCTGGCAGGCACCTCATGCTTTCCCGCCCTCCCCTCACCACAACTCCACCCTTGTGCCTTCCTCGTTTCACACACCCAAGAAATGCAGCCTGCCCAGCCAGTGGTTGACCAAGAAGAGGGAGAGGAGAGTGAAGAAGAACAAGAAGAAGAAGATTGATTTCACACTCGCAGCCACCAGCTCCTCAAGGTCAGCCAGCAAGGCCATTTGCAGTGTCCCTCACTGAAAGTCAGCAGCCTTCCACCAGCCATGTTGCAGCCACTGGGGTAGCACTGTGTGACATCAGTAGGATAGGCACGGGCACACACAAGACAGGCACTAAGGGAATGCATAAAGGTGATGAGTTGATTCCTTGATGTCATATTGGATGGATAGATGTATAAAGTTGGATTGGAACGTTTGCTTTGTGGTGGCTTTTATTTCAGCACCGTGGCCAAGAGGACGCTGTGATGGTCAGTAGCAGAGGGAAGGTAAGGTGTGGGACTAATGTTGAAAGGGGAATTGGGGTTGTGGTCACTGGTACCGCAGGCGGATGATTCCATCCCGGATATCCCGGCCAGAAAACACTGGTGGGAGTAGTATATAAGCTCCCTAAGAGTAGTTGTACCGTTGGACAGAATATTAATCAAGAAATAGTAGGAGCTTGTAACAAAGGTAATGCAATAATCGTGGGGGACTTTAATCTTCATATAGACTGGACAAATCAAATTGGCAAATGTAGTCTGGAGGACGAGTTCATGGAGTGCATTTGGGACAGTTTCCCGGAACAATACGTCATGGAACCAACGAGGGAACAGGCTATTTTAGATCTTGTATTGTGTAATGAGACACATTTTATTAGCAGTCTCATAATAAAGGATTCTCTGGGGCAGAGTGATCATAATATGATATTATTTCACATTACGTTTGAGAGTGACTTGCCTAAGTCCGAATCTAGTGTCTTAAACTTAAATAAAGCCAATTACATAGGTATGAGGGGTGAGTTGGCTAAGGTAGATTGGAAAAATAGATTAAAAGGTATGGCAGTAGATAAACAGTGGCTAGCATTTAAAGAAATATTTCATAATTCTCAACAATAATACATTCCACTGAGAAACAAAAACTCCACGGGCAAAGTGATCCATCCGTAGCTAACTAAAGAAGTTAAGGATAGCATTAGATTGAAAGAAGAAGCTTGTAATGTTGTGAAGAATAATAGTAAGCCTGAGGATTGGGAGAGTTTCAGAAACCAGCAAAGGTGACGTAATAAAACTCACTACGCACTTGGTTCGAGTATAAAGCAAAGATTTAATCAACTTGTTTCAGAACATGGAGGTCTAGTTGTACTTCACTAGTTCCTGTCTTACAAAATGTCCCTGAGCAAGCTGGGCCCACGCCCGAGTATTTATACTCCTTGGATGGCGCCACCAGCTGGTCGTCCAGCGTTATTTCATGAGTAGTTTCTTTATGATGATGAGATTTATAACAAAAGGATGACCAAAAATTTGATAAAAAGGGAAAAAATAGAATATGAGAGAAAACTAGCAAAAAATATAAAAACAGATTGTAAGAGCTTCTACAAGTATGTAAAAAGGAAGAGAGTAGCTAAAGTAAGCGTTGGTTCCTTAGAGGCTGAGACAGGAGAAATTATTATGTGGAATAAGGAAATGGCAGAAACGTTAAATATTTTGTATCTGTCTTCACAGTGGAAGACACAAAAAGCATGCCAAAAATGGTGGGGCACCAAAGGTCTAATGAAGGTGAGGAACTTTATGTAATTAATATAAGTAGAGAAAAAGTACTAGGGACTAAAAGCCGACAATCCCCTGGACCTGACGGCCTACATCCTAGGGTTCTAAAAGAGGTGCTGAAGAAATAGTGGATGCATTGGTCTTGATCTTCCAAAATTCCCTAGATTCTGGAATGGTCCCAGTGGATTGGAAGGTAGCAAATGTAACACCACTATTCAAGAAAGGAGGGGCGAGAAAGCAGGGAACTGCAGACCAGTTAGCCTGACATCAGTCGTTGGGAAAATGCTGGAATCCATTGTTAAGGAAGTGGTATCAGGGCACTTAGAAAATCATAACATGATTAGGCAGAGTCAACATGGTTTTACGAAAGGGAAATCGTGTTTGACAAATTTATTAGAGTTTTTTGAGGATGTATCTAGCAGGGTAGATAAAGGGGAACCAGTGGATGTAGTATATTTGGATTTCTAAAAGGCATTCGATAAGGTGCCACATAAAAGGTCATTACATAAGATAAGGGCTCATGGGGTTGGGGGTATAGTAGCATTGATAGAGGATTGGTTAACGGACAGAAAATAGAGAGTAGGGATAAACGGGTCTTTTTCAGGTTGGCAGGCTGTAACTAGTGGGGTGCCGCAAGGATCAGTGCTGGGGCCTCAGCTATTCACAATCTATATGAATGGCCCAGATGAAGGGACTGAGTGTAATGTATCCAAGTTTGCTGACAATACAAAGTTAGGTGGGACAGTAAGCTGTGAGGAGAACACAATGGCCGCGATTTTGTCAGCGGTGTTGGGATGGGGGCGGGACAGCTGGTTTCCAGCTTCCAGTCCCGCCCCCAGCTGCCTCCGCTCCACAGACGTGATTTTCCCTTGCTTGGCCCTGTTAAGCCCCGCCCTGCGGGATTGCCAGCCAATTAACAGGAAGCGGGTCTGATGACATCATTTGATGACGCGTCATCTGCCGGTTTCCTTAAAGGGACCACGCATAATTTTATTTTGCCAAATTGATTTCTCAGTGTTTGACAGCATTGAGGTGCTGAAAACACTGACAATCACTGCACAAAGGTGACCTCTTGCACTGAGGCTCTCCAATGACTCCCTCCATAGGCTGGAATAGATGGCAGCTGCAGGTGAGGTAACAGAAGCGATCTGTCACTGGTGAGAGAGCTTCTCCCAATGAGGTGACACTGGACACATAGTTGGATTTAAAAACTTGTAAGCTAAAGAAATCTGTAAATGTTTAAAAAATGCAGTAACCAACATTTTCTTTGCTCTGAGACTCACCATGCGCAACATTGGATCCTTCACACCACTTCTGGAGCTGTCATCAATCCAGAAACATTACACCAGACTCACAACACGCCACACTTACCTGACCTGGTGTCCGGACGTTGGGAAACCCGACCCAGAAGCGGGAAAATCCAAAAACAGGCTGAAAACTGCTGACAAGAACCTGTTAATAGGCAGGTAATTGCCTTTAATCCGCTTCCTGCCGCTAGGTGTCGGGTCCATTCGCAAATCGGGGACCCGACGCTTGGGAAAGCTGTTTGGAGGCGGGTTGACGGCGGGTTCGGAACCCGCCGTCAATCAAATCGAATTTAACCTCTGACCCGCCTCCAAACCCGCCCTCTGAGCGCTGGCAATATCACGGCCAAAGAGTTTGCAAAGGGATATAGATAGACTAAGGGGGGAATCTCGCCAGCCCTGGGGAGGCGGGACTGCCGGGGAAATGGCAGAATCTGGGGGCGGGTGCCCATCCCGCCTCCGTGCCACCTTCCCAGGAGGCGGGTACCCGACCCGCGCCGGGAGCCGCCTCCCCGAGGCGGGAAGGGGGATTACAGTCACTTAACTGCCTGTTAGCAGGTAGTTAACAGGTAGTTAAGAGGATTATCCCCATTTTACCCCTGCAAGTGCGGGCTTCCTGATGTCTGGAAACCCCGCCAGGATCACCGCGGCGAGCAGTGGGTCTGCGGGGGTCGGAGGGGTACAAAGTGCGCTGTAGAGATGAGTGATGGGTGCAAGTGTGGAGAGGTGAGTATGTGAGGTGAGTGAATAGTGATAGAAAATGTTTACTTACCGTTGTTTCTTCCTGCAGGCTTCAACCGTTGGGGATGCGGAGACTCCGGCATCTCACCGGCAGAGATGACAGATGGCTGCTGCATTCTCCAATGCAGCAACCATCTAATTTCTGCTCAGCAGATAGATTTGATGAGGTCTTGAATAGAAGGACTCATCAAACAACAGAGAATGTCAGTGTTTGACAGCTTCACAGAGCTGTCAAACGATGACAATTCATCTGTCAAAAATTTTTGACAGGTGAAACGTCATACGCTGACGGTCTCTGTAACCGGCTTTCCCTTAATTGGCCAGCTGAGCCCGCTGGGCGGGCTTAACAAGGTCAATCAAGGGAAAATAGCGTGGGTTGGCCACAAATCGATGGAGGCGGGACTAAAACCCGACAAGTGGGAGTCCCGCCTCCAAAAGCTTCCCATTGGCAAAATCCAGCCCTGAGTGAGTGGGCAGTGAGGTGGCAGATGGTGTATTATGTAGGAAAATGTGAGGTTATTCACTTTGGTAGGAAGAATAGAAAAACAGAACATTTTTTAAATGGCAAAAAACGTTTAAATATTGATGTTCAGAGAGATTTGGGTGTCCTCATGCAAGAAACACAGAAAGCTAGCATGCAGGTACAGCCAGCAATAAGGAAGGCAAATGGCATTTTGGCCTTTATTGCAAGGGGGTTGGAGTATAAGAGTAAGGAAGTCTTGCTACAATTGTACAGGGCCTTGGTGAGACCACACCTGGAGTACTGGGCACAGTTCTGGTCTCCTTATCTGAGGAAGGATATACTTGCCTTGGAGGCGGTACAACGAAGGTTCACTGGATTGATTCCTGGGATGAGAGGGCTGTCCTATGAGGAGAGATCGTGTAGAATGGGCCGATACTCTCTGGGGTTTAGAAGAATGAGAGGTGATCTCATTGAAACATACAAGATTCTGAGGGGGATTGACAGGGTAGATGCTGAGAGGTTGTTTCCCCTGGCTGGAGTGTCTAGAACTAGGGGGCATAGTCTCAGGATAAGGGGTTGGCCATTTAAGACTGAGATGAGGAGGAATTTCTTCACTCAGAGGGTGGTGAATCTTTGGAATTCTCTACCCCAGAGGGCTATGAATGCTGAATCGTTGAGTATATTCAAGGCCGAGATCGATAGATTTTTGGACTCTAGGGGGAATCGAGGGATATGGGGATCGGGCGGGAAAGTGGAGTTGAGGTCGAAGATCAGCCATGATCTTATTGAATGACGGAGCAGGCTCGAGGGGCTGTGTGGCCGACTCCTGCTCCTATTTCTTATGTTCTTATCCTTCCGTCTGCTTCCTCCTCTTCTGCGTCTTCCTCTTCCTTCTGTGAGCGGATGCTGTAAATGTGAAATGACAGCATAAAATGCTGGAAATACTCAGCTGGTCAGGCAGCATCTCGACCTGAGACCTGAACTCTGTTTTTCTCTCCATGCTGCGTGACCTGTTGAGTATTCGCAGCATGTTCTGTCTTCTCAAAGGCCTTCATTTACCATCCGAGCCCTTGCAAGCATCCAGCAGCTCTCCCTACACACTTAAAAAACTTTTCACATCTATTGCAGCGAGCCACCACTTCAATAAAATAAAAAAAAAGTCCAAAACCGTAAATCCAAACTTACCTGAATGACGTGTGTGTCCCTTTAAGAGGTGCAGACATTGCCACTGTCCGCCTGTTTGCACGCCAAGGTCGAAGTTCACGCTTGTGGCGCTAAGTCGGCTTTGCACGCCGATTTACGTCACAATGCCGCCATTTTGTTCAGGATGGCGCTGCCGGTTACCGGCAGCGCAAAGGTAAGGACAAAAATGACGGCCGCCGTGGGACCCACCAGAAGCTGACAAAAGAGCGGCAGCCACCATTTTAGAGGCATTTAATGGCGCTACGGAGTGGTGCTAAGGCCATGAATTTCTAGCCCAATTGTCTTTTGCACTCATGGGCTCATGTGAATAGTTGATATTCCCCACTGAGTTTATATTCCCATGGTTTATTCCCCGTGTTTATTTCCTTTCCCTTCTATCTTACACCTCAAAGTTTGAACAACTTTCTCCTTGGCACCAACCCAGTCTCTGTAGCTGCATAAACACCTTGGCAATTCTTTTATTAGCAGAGTCAGTTTTATTTTAATGACCCACGGAAATGATCAGTCACAGGAGCCAGACTGGATACGGGTAAAGGTTCCTCCACAGTGACATCAGAGCGTGAAATATCACACCCACAGTGACATCATAGAACGTGAAGATATCACACACGCAGTGACATCATTGAACGTGAAGGTATCACACACGCGGTGACATCATAGAACGTGAAGATATCACACCCGCAGTGACATCATAGAACATAAAGATATCAGACCGGCAGTGATAACACAGAGAGTGATGGTGTCTGGGTGTGCAGTGACCTTACAGAGTGCAATGATGTCAGGGCCTGCGGTGACCTCACAGGCAGCGCTGATGTCAGCGTGCATAATGACCTCACAGAGTGCGATGATGTCAGAGTCCACAGTGACCTCACAGAGTGTGATGATGTCAGGGTCTGCAGTGACCTCACAGGCAGCGATGATGTCAGGGCTTGCAGTGATCTCACAGGCAGCGATGATGTCAGGGTCTGCAGTGACCTCACAGAGTGCGATGATATCAGGGCCCGCAGTGACCTCACACGGAGCGATGATGTCAGGGTCTGCAGTGACCTCACAGAGTGCGATGATATAAGGGCGTGTAGTGACATCACACGGAGCGATGACGTCAGGGTCCGCAGTGATCTCACACAGAGTGATGATGTCAGGGTCCGCAGTGACCTCACATGGAGCGATGATGTCAGGGTCTGCAGTGACCTCACAGGCAGCGATGCTGTCAGGGCTTGCAGTGACCTCACACGGAGCGATGATGTCAGGGCTCGCAGTGACCTCACAGGCAGCGATGATGTCAGGGCTTGCAGTGACCTCACATGGAGCGATGATGTCAGGGCTCGCAGTGACCTCACAGGCAGCGATGATGTCAGAGCCCACAGTGACCTCACAGAGTGTGAGGATGTCAGGGTCCGCAGTGACCTCACACAGAGTGATGATGTCAGGGTCTGCAGTGACCTCACAGGGAGCGATGATGTCAGGGTCCACAGTGACCTCACAGGCAGCGATGATGTCAGAGCCCACAGTGACCTCACATGGGGCGATGATGTCAGAGCCCACAGTGACCTCACACGGAGCGATGATGTCAGGGCCCGCAGTGACCTCACAAGCAGCGATGATGTCAGGGTCCACAGTGAGTTCACACGGAGCGATGATGTCAGGGCCCGCAGTGACCTCACACGGGGCGATGATGTCAGCGCCCACAGTGACCTCACAAGCATTGATGATGTCAGAGCCCGCAGTGACCTCACAAGCAGCGATGATGTCAGGGCCCGCAGTGACCTCACAGGGAGCGATGATGTCAGAGCCCGCAGTGACCTCACAAGCAGCGATGATGTCAGAGCCCGCAGTGACCTCACAGGCAGCGATGATGTCACGGTCTGCCTCATACGCTCTGTCTGCCTCTCTTCCTCGTCCTGCCATTAGAGTCGAACTTTCTTTTTTCCCTTTTGCTCAGGAGCCGTTGTGAATAATGTCTTTCTGCCTCCTCAGCAACATTTGATTACTTTGGGAAGCTCAGAACTGTTGCTCGCTCAATGTCAGGCAGCAGGTTGTCCTTTCGAGATTTAACGCTGTCTGATGTCAGTCGAGTTGTGTCAGGTTCTAACCTGCTCCCTCTGGTGTTTACAGCGAGTAACTGCAGAAATCCCTCTGGAGACACATGGGGACTTCGCTCAAACACATTCACTCAGATTTCACAGGTACTATATATCATTTAATGGCCGTACAGATACCCACTACCCTCCGGCACAGACAGCCTTTCACCCGCTCTCGTGCAGTCCTTCAGTGACAGCTGGTGACTGGTTCCAATCGGTCTGCCCTGACCTGGGAATCAAGGGGTTGTCATGTGTGGCGGACGGTTCAATATCGCACTGAGCCCATACGGCCCAGGAGTGTCTCCAGCCTGCGCTGGCTGAGCCCACCTCAGCCAGGGTGGGAGCTCGGGACTGCATCTGGCCCACATATCTCCGAGTTAGGAAGTGGCTCCTGCTGAAAGTGCATGTGTGCAGATGCCGGGTTAAAACGCAGCCGATTGGACTCAAGCGTGCTTCCTCCCACAGTTGAATACCCCCTGGCGCTCACCGGGTTGACTCATGAGGAATTTCCATTTGAGTGAGATCATCCAAACATATGAAATTGACGGGCAGGAGAAGCCAAGCTGGTGGATCAAGCCTGCCCCAAACCTCATAAGAACATAAGAATTAGGAGCAGGAGTCGGCCATTCAGCCCCTCGAGCCTGCTCCGCCATTCAATGAGATCATGGCTGATCTTCAACCTCAATTTCACTTTCCCGCCCGATCCCCATATCCCTCGATTCCCCTAGAGTCCAAAAATCTATCGATCTCAGCCTTGAATATACTCAACGACTGAGCATCCACAGCCCTCTGGGGTAGAGAATTCCACAGATTCACCGCCCTCTGAGTGAAGAAATTCCTCCTCCTCAGTCTTAAATGGCCGACCCCTTATCCTGAGACTGTGACCCCTGGTTCTAGACTCTCCAGCCAGGGGGAAACAACCTCTCAGCATCTACCCTGTCAATCCCCTTCAGAATCTTGTATGTTTCAGTGAGATCACCTCTCATTCTTCTAAACTCCAGAGAGTATCGGCCCATTCTACACAATCTCTCCTCATAGGACAACCTTCTCATCCCAGGAATCAATCTAGTGAACCTTTGTTGCACCGCCTCCAAGGCAAGTATATCCTTCCTTAGACAAGGAGACCAAAACTGTGCGCGGTACTCCAGGTGTGGTCTCACCAAGGCCCTGTACGTGTCTCTACAAGCACAGTGGGGAAATCACACAGTTTATCAAGTGTGCAATCCTCCATTTTGTTTCAGTCATTGGCACTCACGTTGCGCATCCTAATGAAACAAACTCCTGTTTCTCTTCTAACTCGGCCTGCTGCCCGCTGCTCCTTTTTAGTATAAGTACCTGGGCTGCAACGTAGGAGACCGAACGGACGCAGCGAGGTCGGTGTCTGGAGGCAAACAGGTTAAAAAGGGAACTTGCGTCTCTCTAACCCCCTCCAGCCCCTCCACGAACTCTGCGCTCCTCCGATTCTGGCCTCATGTCAATCCCTGACTGTCTTCACTCCACCATTGGCGGGCCGGGCCTTCACCTGCCTGGGCCCTTAGCTCCGGAATTCCCTCCCTGAACCTCTCCGCCTCTCTTGCCTCCCCCTCCACCTTTAATCAACGGCGCGAAAACGGATGACCTGGGGTCATTTACCACATTGCTGTTTGCGGGAGCTTGCTGTGCGCAAATTGGCTGCCGCGTTTCCCGCATTACAACAGTGACTACACTTCAAAAAGTGCTTCCAAAGTAAAATAGCTTTGGGAGTCCGGAGGTCGTGGAAGGCGCTATAGAAAGGTGAGTCTTTCTTGAAGACACTCTTTACGTTTCTGGTCACCTGTTCTAATGTCCCCTTCTATGGCTTGGCGTCAGTTGTTTTTTGCCTGATTGCGCTCCTGTGAAGCGCCTTGGGACGTATTACTAGGTTAAAGGCGCTATATAAATGCAAGTTGTTTGTGAACCAATGCCTGAGTGACGGGAGATCCGTGCGATTCTCGGGCAGTGACGCACAGCCACGTGTGCGCGAGTGTAAACCCTTCCGCTTGTTGCCTAGCAGTCGGAGTGTTGTATACACAAAGCCAACAATGGCAGGAAGCACAATCGTCACACCAGCGAGTGACGCTGGATCACTTCCTGCCTGCCCCGAGACCGTCAACTCGAAGTTCGACTCATCTGAGCCAGTGGCCGTGAGTCAGCCACGGCTAATTCCACTGCCGCATCGATCCTGCAGCCCACAGATCAGTGTGTTTAATTTACCACGTCACCAAGGCAGAGATATCAGTCAGGATACCGGGGAGCACAACCTTGCTCTTCTTTGAAAAGTGCCCTGGGATATTTTAGGCCCTGGGAGTGTGTCAGTATTTACAGGGAGTCCCCGGGAGTGTGTCAGTATTTACAGGGGGTCCCTGGGAGTGTGTCAGTATTTACAGGGAGTCCCCCGGAGTGTGTCAGTATTTACAGGGGTGTCCCCGGGAGTGTGTCAGTATTTACAGGGGTGTCCCCGGGAGTGTGTCAGTATTTACAGGGAGTCCCCGGGAGTGTGTCAGTATTTACAGGGGTGTCCCCGGGAGTGTGTCAGTATTTACAGGGAGCCCCCGGGAGTGTGTCAGTATTTACAGGGAGTCCCCGGGAGTGTGTCAGTATTTACAGGGAGTCCCCGGGAGTGTGCCAGTATTTACAGGGGTGTCCCCGGGAGTGTGTCAGTATTTACAGGGGTGTCCCCGGGAGTGTGTCAGTATTTACAGGGGTGTCCCCGGGAGTGTGTCAGTATTTACAGGGAGTCCCCGGGAGTGTGTCAGTATTTACAGGGGGTCCCTGGGAGTGTGTCAGTATTTACAGGGGGTTCCCTGGAGTGTGTCAGTATTTACAGGGGGTCCCTGGGAGTGCGTCAGTATTTACAGGGGTGTCCCCGGGAGTGTGTCAGTATTTACAGGGGTGTCCCCGGGAGTGTGTCAGTATTTACAGGGAGTCCCCGGGAGTGTGTCAGTATTTACAGGGAGTCCCCGGGAGTGTGTCAGTATTTACAAGGCGTCCCCGGGAGTGTGTCAGTATTTACAGGGGGTCCCCAGAAGTGTGTCAGTATTTACAGGGAGTCCCTGGGAGTGTGTCAGTATTTACAGGGAGTCCCCGGGAGTGTGTCAGTATTTACAGGGGGTCCCCGGGAGTGTGTCAGTATTTACAGGGGGTCCCTGGGAGTGTGTCAGTATTTACAGGGAGTCCCCGGGAGTGTGTCAGTATTTACAGGGGGTCCCCGGGAGTGTGTCAGTATTTACAGGGGGTCCCTGGGAGTGTGTCAGTATTTACAGGGGGGTCCCCGGGAGTGTGTCAGTATTTACAGGGGGGTCCCCGGGAGTGTGTCAGTATTTACAGGGGGTCCCTGGGAGTGTGTCAGTATTTACAGGGGGTCCCTGGGGAGTGTGTCAGTATTTACAGGGGGTCCCCGGGAGTGTGTCAGTATTTACAGGGGGTCCCCGGGAGTGTGTCAGTATTTACAGGGGGTCCCCGGGAGTGTGTCAGTATTTACAGGGGGGTCCCCGGGAGTGTGTCAGTATTTACAGGGGGTCCCTGGGAGTGTGTCAGTATTTACAGGGGGGTCCCCGGGAGTGTGTCAGTATTTACAGGGGGGTCCCCGGGAGTGTGTCAGTATTTACAGGGGGTCCCCGGGAGTGTGTCAGTATTTACAGGGGGTCCCTGGGAGTGTGTCAGTATTTACACGGGGTTCCCTGGAGTGTGTCAGTATTTACAGGGGGTCCCCGGGAGTGTGTCAGTATTTACAGGGGGTCCCCGGGAGTGTGTCAGTATTTACAGGGGGGTCCCCGGGAGTGTGTCAGTATTTACAGGGCGTCTCGGGGCGTGTGTCAGTATTTACAGGGGGTCCCCGGGAGTGTGTCAGTATTTACAGGGGGTCCCCAGGAGTGTGTCAGTATTTACAGGGAGTCCCCGGGAGTGTGTCATTATTTACAGGGAGTCTCCGGGAGTGTGTCAGTATTTACAGGGGGTTCCCCGGAAGTGTGTCATTATTTACAGGAAGTCCCTGGGAGTGTGTCAGTATTTACAGGGCGTCTCGGGGCGTGTGTCAGTATTTACAGGGGGTCCCCGGGAGTGTGTCAGTATTTACAGGGGGTCCCCAGGAGTGTGTCAGTATTTACAGGGAGTCCCCGGGAGTGTGTCATTATTTACAGGGAGTCTCCGGGAGTGTGTCAGTATTTACAGGGGGTTCCCCGGAAGTGTGTCATTATTTACAGGAAGTCCCTGGGAGTGTGTCAGTATTTACAGGCAGTCCCCGGGAGTGTGTCAGTATTTACAGGGAGTCTCCGGGAGTGTGTCAGTATTTACAGGGGGTCCCCGGGAGTGTGTCAGTATTTACAGGGGGGTCCCCGGGAGTGTGTCAGTATTTACAGGGCGTCTCGAGGCGTGTGTCAGTATTTACAGGGGGTCCCCGGGAGTGTGTCAGTATTTACAGGGGGTCCCCAGGAGTGTGTCAGTATTTACAGGGAGTCCCCGGGAGTGTGTCATTATTTACAGGGAGTCTCCGGGAGTGTGTCAGTATTTACAGGGGGTTCCCCGGAAGTGTGTCATTATTTACAGGAAGTCCCTGGGAGTGTGTCAGTATTTACAGGGCGTCTCGGGGCGTGTGTCAGTATTTACAGGGGGTCCCCGGGAGTGTGTCAGTATTTACAGGGGGTCCCCAGGAGTGTGTCAGTATTTACAGGGAGTCCCCGGGAGTGTGTCATTATTTACAGGGAGTCTCCGGGAGTGTGTCAGTATTTACAGGGGGTTCCCCGGAAGTGTGTCATTATTTACAGGAAGTCCCTGGGAGTGTGTCAGTATTTACAGGCAGTCCCCGGGAGTGTGTCAGTATTTACAGGGAGTCTCCGGGAGTGTGTCAGTATTTACAGGGGGTCCCCGGGAGTGTGTCAGTATTTACAGGGAGTCCCTGGGATAGTGTCAGTAGTTACAGGGGGTCCCCGGGAGTGTGTCAGTATTTACAGGGAGTCCCCGGGAGTGTGTCAGTATTTACAGGGGGTCCCCGGGAGTGTGTCAGTATTTACAGGGGTGTCCCCGGGAGTGCGTCAGTATTTATAGGGGGGTCCCCGGGAGTGTGTCAGTATTTACAGGGAGTCCCCGGGAGTGTGTCAGTATTTACAAGGAGTCCCCGAGAGTGTGTCAGTATTTACAGGGAGTCACCGAGAGTGTGTCAGTATTTACAGGGTGTCCCCGGGAGTGTGTCAGTATTTAGAGGGAGTCCCCGGGAGTGTGTCAGTATTTACAGGGAGTCCCCGAGAGTGTGTCAGTATTTACAGGGTGTCCCCGGGAGTGTGTCAGTATTTAGAGGGCGTCCCCGGGAGTGTGTCAGTATTTACATGGGGTTCCCTGGAGTGTGTCAGTATTTACAGGGGGTCCCCGGGAGTGTGTCAGTATTTAGAGGGAGTCCCCGAGAGTGTGTCAGTATTTACAGGGAGTCCCCGAGAGTGTGTCAGTATTTACAGGGTGTCCCCGGGAGTGTGTCAGTATTTAGAGGGAGTCCCCGGGAGTGTGTCAGTATTTACATGGGGTTCCCTGGAGTGTGTCAGTATTTACAGGGGGTCCCCGGGAGTGTGTCAGTATTTACAGGGGGTCCCCGGGAGTGTGTCAGTATTTACAGGGAGTCCACGGGAGTGTGTCCGTATTTACAGGGTGTCCCTGGGAGTGTGTCAGTATTTACAGGGTGTCCCCGGGAGTGTGTCAGTATTTACAGGGGATCCCCGGGAGTGTGTCAGTATTTACAGGGTGTCCCTGGGAGTGTGTCAGTATTTACAGGGGGTCCCCGGGAGTGTGTCAGTATTTACAGGGGGGGTCCCCGGGAGTGTGTCAGTATTTACAGGGCGTCTCGGGGCGTGTGTCAGTATTTACAGGGTGTCCCCGGGAGTGTGTCAGTATTTACAGGGGGTCCCCAGGAGTGTGTCAGTATTTACAGGGAGTCCCCGGGAGTGTGTCATTATTTACAGGGGTGTCCCCGGGGGTGTGTCAGTATTTACAGGGAGTCTCCGGGAGTGTGTCAGTATTTACAGGGGTTTCCCCGGAAGTGTGTCAGTATTGACAGGAAGTCCCTGGGAGTGTGTCAGTATTTACAGGCAGTCCCCGGGAGTGTGTCAGTATTTACAGGGAGTCTTCGGGAGTGTGTCAGTATTTACAGGGGGTCCCTGGGAGTGTGTCAGTATTTCCAGGGAGTCCCTGGGAGTGTGTCAGTATTTACAGGGAGTCCCCGGGAGTGTGTCAGTATGTACAGGGGGACCCCGGGAATGTGTCAGTATTTACAGGTGTGTCCCCGGGAGTGTGTCAGTATTTATAGGGGGGTCCCCGGGAGTGTGTCAGTATTTACAGGGAGTCCCCGGGAGTGTGTCAGTATTTACAGGGAGTCCCCGAGAGTGTGTCAGTATTTACAGGGAGTCCCCGGGAGTGTGTCAGTATTTACAGGGGGTCCCTGGGAGTGTGTCAGTATTTACAGGGGGTCCCCTGGTGTGTGTCAGTATTTACAGGGGGTCCCCGGGAGTGTGTCAGTATTTACAGGGAGTCCACGGGAGTGTGTCAGTATTTACAGGGTGTCCCTGGGAGTGTGTCAGTATTTACAGGGTGTCCCCGGGAGTGTGTCAGTATTTACAGGGGGTCCCCGGGAGTGTGTCAGTATTTACAGGGGTGTCCCCGGGAGTGTGTCAGTATTTACAGGGAGTCTCTGGGAGTGTGTCAGTATTTACAGGGCGTCTCGGGGCGTGTGTCAGTATTTACAGGGAGTCCCCGGGAGTGTGTCAGTATTTACAGGGAGTCCCCGAGAGTGTGTCAGTATTTACAGGGAGTCCCCGGGAGTGTGTCAGTATTTACAGGGGGTCCCTGGGAGTGTGTCAGTATTTACACGGGGTACCCTGGAGTGTGTCAGTATTTACAGGGGGTCCCCGGGAGTGTGTCAGTATTTTCAGGGGGTCCCCGGGAGTGTGTCAGTATTTACAGGGAGTCCACGGGAGTGTGTCAGTATTTACAGGGTGTCCCTGGGAGTGTGTCAGTATTTACAGGGGGGTCCCTGGGAGTGTGTCAGTATTTACAGGGGGTCCCGAGGAGTGTGTCAGTATTTACAGGGTGTCCCTGGGAGTGTGTCAGTATTTACAGGGTGTCCCCGGGAGTGTGTCAGTATTTACAGGGGGTCCCGAGGAGTGTGTCAGTATTTACAGGGAGTCCCCGGGAGTGTGTCAGTATTTACAGGGCGTCTCGGGGCGTGTGTCAGTATTTACAGGGGGTCCCCGGGAGTGTGTCAGTATTTACAGGGGGTCCCCAGGAGTGTGTCAGTATTTACAGGGAGTCCCCGGGGGTGTGTCAGTATTTACAGGGGGACCCCGGGAGTGTGTCAGTATTTACAGGGGGGTCCCCGGGAGTGTGTCAGTATTTACAGGGCGTCTCGGGGTGTGTGTCAGTATTTACAGGGGGTCCCCAGGAGTGTGTCAGCATTTACAGGGAGTCCCCGGGAGTGTGTCATTATTTACATGGGTGTCCCCGGGGGTGTGTCAGTATTTACAGGGAGTCTCCGGGAGTGTGTCAGTATTTACAGGGGGTTCCCCGGAAGTGTATCAGTATTGACAGGAGGTCCCTGGGAGTGTGTCAGTATTTACAGGCAGTCCCCGGGAGTGTGTCAGTATTTACAGGGAGTCTCCGGGAGTGTGTCAGTATTTACAGGGGGTCCCCGGGAGTGTGTCAGTATTTACAGGGAGTCCCTGGGAGAGTGTCAGTATTTACAGGGGTGTCCCCGGGAGTGTGTCAGTATTTATAGGGGGGTCCCCGGGAGTGTGTCAGTATTTACATGGAGTCCCCGGGAGTGTGTCAGTATTTACAGGGAGTCCCCGAGAGTGTGTCAGTATTTACAGGGAGACCCGAGAGTGTGTCAGTATTTACAGGGTGTCCCCGGGAGTGTGTCAGTATTTACAGGGGGTCCCCGGGAGAGTGTCAGTATTTACAGGCAGTCCCCGGGAGTGTGTCAGTATTTACAGGGGGTCCCCGGGAGAGTGTCAGTATTTACAGGCAGTCCCCGGGAGTGTGTCAGTATTTACAGGGAGTCCCCGGGAGTGTGTCAGTATTTACAGGGGGTCCCCGGGAGAGTGTCAGTATTTACAGGCAGTCCCCGGGAGTGTGTCAGTATTTACAGGGGGTCCCCGGGAGTGTGTCAGTATTTACAGGGGTGTCCCCGGGAGTGTGTCAGTATTTACAGGGCGTCTCGGGGCGTGTGTCAGTATTTACAGGGGGTCCCCGGGAGTGTGTCAGTATTTACAGGGCGTCTCGGGGTGTGTGTCAGTATTTACAGTGGGTCCCCAGGAGTGTGTCAGCATTTACAGGGAGTCCCCGGGAGTGTGTCATTATTTACAGGGGTGTCCCCGGGGGTGTGTCAGTATTTACAGGGAGTCTCCGGGAGTGTGTCAGTATTTACAGGGGGTTCCCCGGAAGTGTGTCAGTATTGACAGGAGGTCCCTGGGAGTGTGTCAGTATTTACAGGCAGTCCCCGGGAGTGTGTCAGTATTTACAGGGAGTCTCCGGGAGTGTGTCAGTATTTACAGGGGGTCCCCGGGAGTGTGTCAGTATTTACAGGGAGTCCCTGGGAGAGTGTCAGTATTTACAGGGGTGTCCCCGGGAGTGTGTCAGTATTTATAGGGGGGTCCCCGGGAGTGTGTCAGTATTTACATGGAGTCCCCGGGAGTGTGTCAGTATTTACAGGGAGTCCCCGAGAGTGTGTCAGTATTTACAGGGAGACCCGAGAGTGTGTCAGTATTTACAGGGTGTCCCCGGGAGTGTGTCAGTATTTAGAGGGAGTCCCCGGGAGTGTGTCAGTATTTACAGGGGGGTCGCTGGGCGTGTGCCAGTATTTACAGGGGGCCCTCGGGAGTGTGTCAGTATTTACAGGGAGTCCCCGGGAGTGTGTCAGTATTTACAGGGGGTCTCCGGGAGAGTGTCAGTATTTACAGGCAGTCCCCGGGAGTGTGTCAGTATTTACAGGGAGTCCCCGAGAGTGTGTCAGTATTTACAGGGTGTCTCGGGAAGTGTGTCAGTATTTACAGGGGTCCCAGGGAGTGTGTCAGTATTTACAGGGAGTCTCCGGGAGTGTGTCAGTATTTACAGGGGGGTCCCCAGGAGTGTGTCAGTATTTATAGGCTGTCCCCGGGAGTGTGTCAGTATTTACAGGGGGTCCCCGGGAGTGTGTCAGTATTTACAGGCAGTCCCCGGGAGTGTGTCAGTATTTACAGGGGTCCCAGGGAGTGTGTCAGTATTTACAGGGAGTTTCCGGGAGTTTGTCAGTATTTACAGGGGGGTCCCCAGGAGTGTGTCAGTATTTACAGGGGGTCCCCGGGAGTGTGTCAGTATTTACAGGCAGTCCCCGGGAGTGTGTCAGTATTTACAGGGGGTCCCTGAGAGTGTGTCAGTATTTACAGGGGGTTCCCTGGAGTGTGTCAGTATTTACAGGGGGTCCCTGGGTGTGTGTCAGTATTTACAGGGGGTCCCTGGGAGTGTGTCAGTATTTACAGGGAGTCCCCGGGAGTGTGTCAGTATTTACAGGGGGTCCCCGGGAGTGTGTCAGTATTTACAGGGGGTCCCTGGGAGTGTGTCAGTATTTACAGGGGGTTCCCTGGAGTGTGTCAGTATTTACAGGGGGTCCCTGGGTGTGTGTCAGTATTTACAGGGGGTCCCTGGGAGTGTGTCAGTATTTACAGGGAGTCCCCAGAAGTGTGTCAGTATTTACAGGGTGATACGCTTATCAATTACTCCATAAAAGACGATGAATCAGGAAGGTGATGAAAAGGCTTTTATTAACTAGAGAACAGAGCATGCCTCTCGTGGGTGGCTGGTTCCAAGAAGGAAGTGAGTCGGCGAAACCCCCACCTTGAAACCTGGTCATGTGGGCGGAGTCAGCTGAGGCATGCCTTGGTACACAGCGCCACCCAGAGGTAACAATATACAATAACAGTGGTTTACCACACAGGGTGCCCCCGGGAGTGTGTCAGTATTTACAGGGGGTCCCCGGGAGTGTGTCAGTATTTACAGGGGTGTCCCCGGGAGTGTGTCAGTATTTACAGGGGGTCCCTGGGAGTGTGTCAGTATTTACACGGGGTACCCTGGAGTGTGTCAGTATTTACAGGGGTTCCCGGGAGTGTGTCAGTATTTACAGGGGGTCCCCGGGAGTGTGTCAGTATTTACAGGGAGTCCACGGGAGTGTGTTAGTATTTACAGGGTGTCCCTGGGAGTGTGTCAGTATTTACAGGGTGTCCCCGGGAGTGTGTCAGTATTTACAGGGGGTCCCCGGGAGTGTGTCAGTATTTACAGGGGGGTCCCCGGGAGTGTGTCAGTATTTACAGGGCGTCTCGGGGCGTGTGTCAGTATTTACAGGGGGTCCCCGGGAGTGTGTCAGTATTTACAGGGGGTCCCCAGGAGTGTGTCAGTATTTACAGGGAGTCCCCGGGGGTGTGTCAGTATTTAAAGGGAGTCTCCGGGAGTGTGTCAGTATTTACAGGGGGTCCCCGTGAGTGTGTCAGTATTTACAGGGAGTCCCTGGGAGAGTGTCAGTAGTTACAGGGGGTCCCCGGGAGTGTGTCAGTATTTACAGGGAGTCCCCGGGAGTGTGTCAGTATTTACAGGGGGTCCCCGGGAGTGTGTCAGTATTTACAGGCAGTCCCCGGGAGTGTGTCAGTATTTACAGGGGGTCCCCGGCAGTGTGTCAGTATTTACAGGGGTGTCCCCGGGAGTGTGTCAGTATTTACAGGGGGTCCCCGGGAGTGTGTCAGTATTTACAGGGGTGTCCCCGGGAGTGTGTCAGTATTTACAGCGGTGTCCCCGGGAGTGTGTCAGTATTTACAGGGGGTCCCCGGGAGTGTGTCAGTATTTACAGGGAGTCCACGGGAGTGTGTCAGTATTTACAGGGTGTCCCTGGGAGTGTGTCAGTATTTACAGGGTGTCCCCGGGAGTGTGTCACTATTTACAGGGGGTCCCCGGGAGTGTGTCAGTATTTACAGGGGTGTCCCCGGGAGTGTGTCAGTATTTACAGGGCGTCTCGGGGCGTGTGTCAGTATTTACAGGGGGTCCCCGGGAGTGTGTCAGTATTTACAGGGAGTCCCCGGGGGTGTGTCAGTATTTACAGGGAGTCTCTGGGAGTGTGTCAGTATTTACAGGGGGTCCCCGTGAGTGTGTCAGTATTTACAGGGAGTCCCTGGGAGAGTGTCAGTAGTTACAGGGGGTCCCCGGGAGTGTGTCAGTATTTACAGGGAGTCCCCGGGAGTGTGTCAGTATTTACAGGGGGTCCCCGGGAGTGTGTCAGTATCTACAGGGGTGTCCCCGGGGGTGTGTCAGTATTTACAGGGGGGACCCGGGAGTGTGTCAGTATTTACAGGGAGTCCCCGGGAGTGTGTCAGTATTTACAGGGAGACCCCGAGAGTGTGTCAGTATTTACAGGGAGTCCCCGAGTGTCAGTATTTACAGGGTGTCCCCGGGAGTGTGTCAGTATTTAGAGGGAGTCCCCGGGAGTGTGTCAGTATTTACAGGGGGGTCCCTGGGAGTGTGTCAGTATTTACAGGGGGCCCTCAGGGGTGTGTCAGTATTTACAGGGAGTCCCCGGGAGTGTGTCAGTATTTACAGGGGGTCCCTGGGAGAGTGTCAGTATTTACAGGCAGTCCCCGGGAGTGTGTCAGTATTTACAGGGAGTCCCCGAGAGTGTGTCAGTATTTACAGGGGGGTCCCTGGGAGTGTGTCAGTATTTACAGGGAGTCCCCGGGAGTGTGTCAGTATTTACAGGGAGTCCCTGGGAGAGTGTCAGTAGTTACAGGGGGTCCCCGGGAGTGTGTCAGTATTTACAGCGAGTCCCTGGGAGAGTGTCAGTAGTTACAGGGGGTCCCCGGGAGTGTGTCAGTATTTACAGGGAGTCCCCGGGAGTGTGTCAGTATTTACAGGGCGTCCCTGGGAGTGTGTCAGTATTTACAGGGGGGTCCCTGGGAGTGTGTTAGTATTTACAGGGTGTCTCGGGAAGTGTGTCAGTATTTACAGGGGGTCCCCGGGAGTGTGTCAGTATTTACAGGGGTCCCAGGGAGTGTGTCAGTATTTACAGGGAGTTTCCGGGAGTTTGTCAGTATTTACAGGGGGGTCCCCAGGAGTGTGTCAGTATTTACAGGGGGGTCCCCAGGAGTGTGTCAGTATTTATAGGCTGTCCCCGGGAGTGTGTCAGTATTTACAGGGGGTCCCCGGGAGTGTGTCAGTATTTACAGGCAGTCCCCGGGAGTGTGTCAGTATTTACAGGGGGTCCCTGAGAGTGTGTCAGTATTTACAGGGGGTTCCCTGGAGTGTGTCAGTATTTACAGGGGGTCCCTGGGTGTGTGTCAGTATTTACAGGGGGTCCCTGGGAGTGTGTCAGTATTTACAGGGAGTCCCCGGGAGTGTGTCAGTATTTACAGGGGGTCCCCGGGAGTGTGTCAGTATTTACAGGGGGTCCCTGGGAGTGTGTCAGTATTTACAGGGGGTTCCCTGGAGTGTGTCAGTATTTACAGGGGGTCCCTGGGTGTGTGTCAGTATTTACAGGGGGTCCCTGGGAGTGTGTCAGTATTTACAGGGAGTCCCCAGAAGTGTGTCAGTATTTACAGGGTGATACGCTTATCAATTACTCCATAAAAGACGATGAATCAGGAAGGTGATGAAAAGGCTTTTATTAACTAGAGAACAGAGCATGCCTCTCGTGGGTGGCTGGTTCCAAGAAGGAAGTGAGTCGGCGAAACCCCCACCTTGAAACCTGGTCATGTGGGCGGAGTCAGCTGAGGCATGCCTTGGTACACAGCGCCACCCAGAGGTAACAATATACAATAACAGTGGTTTACCACACAGGGTGCCCCCGGGAGTGTGTCAGTATTTACAGGGGGTCCCCGGGAGTGTGTCAGTATTTACAGGGGTGTCCCCGGGAGTGTGTCAGTATTTACAGGGGGTCCCTGGGAGTGTGTCAGTATTTACACGGGGTACCCTGGAGTGTGTCAGTATTTACAGGGGGTCCCCGGGAGTGTGTCAGTATTTACAGGGGGTCCCCGGGAGTGTGTCAGTATTTACAGGGAGTCCACGGGAGTGTGTTAGTATTTACAGGGTGTCCCTGGGAGTGTGTCAGTATTTACAGGGTGTCCCCGGGAGTGTGTCAGTATTTACAGGGGGTCCCCGGGAGTGTGTCAGTATTTACAGGGGGGTCCCCGGGAGTGTGTCAGTATTTACAGGGCGTCTCGGGGCGTGTGTCAGTATTTACAGGGGGTCCCCGGGAGTGTGTCAGTATTTACAGGGGGTCCCCAGGAGTGTGTCAGTATTTACAGGGAGTCCCCGGGGGTGTGTCAGTATTTAAAGGGAGTCTCCGGGAGTGTGTCAGTATTTACAGGGGGTCCCCGTGAGTGTGTCAGTATTTACAGGGAGTCCCTGGGAGAGTGTCAGTAGTTACAGGGGGTCCCCGGGAGTGTGTCAGTATTTACAGGGAGTCCCCGGGAGTGTGTCAGTATTTACAGGGGGTCCCCGGGAGTGTGTCAGTATTTACAGGGGGGTCCCCGGGAGTGTGTCAGTATTTACAGGGGTGTCCCCGGGAGTGTGTCAGTATTTACAGGGGGGTCCCCGGGAGTGTGTCAGTATTTACAGGGGGGTCCCCGGGAGTGTGTCAGTATTTAGAGGGAGTCCCCGGGAGTGTGTCAGTATTTACAGGGAGTCCCCGAGAGTGTGTCCGTATTTACAGGGAGTCCCCGAGAGTGTGTCAGTATTTACAGGGTGTCCCCGGGAGTGTGTCAGTATTTAGAGGGAGTCCCCGGGAGTGTGTCAGTATTTACAGGGGGGTCCCTGGGAGTGTGTCAGTATTTACAGGGGGCCCTCGGGAGTGTGTCAGCATTTACAGGGAGTCCCCGGGAGTGTGTCAGTATTTACAGGGGGTCCCCGGGAGTGTGTCAGTATTTACAGGCAGTCCCCGGGAGTGTGTCAGTATTTACAGGAAGTCCCCGAGAGTGTGTCAGTATTTACAGGGGGGTCCCTGGGAGTGTGTTAGTATTTACAGGGTGTCTCGGGAAGTGTGTCAGTATTTACAGGGGGTCCCCGGGAGTGTGTCAGTATTTACAGGGGTCCCAGGGAGTGTGTCAGTATTTACAGGGAGTCTCCGGGAGTGTGTCAGTATTTACAGGGGGTTCCCCAGGAGTGTGTCAGTATTTATAGGCTGTCCCCGGGAGTGTGTCAGTATTTACAGGGGGTCCCCGGGAGTGTGTCAGTATTTACAGGGGGTCTCCAGGAGTGTGTCAGTATTTACAGGGAGTCCCCGGGAGTGTGTCAGTATTTACAGGGGGGTCCCCGGGAGTGTGTCAGTATTTACAGGGGGGTCCCCGGGTGTGTGTCAGTATTTACAGGGGGTCTCCGGGAGTGTGTCAGTATTTACAGGGAGTCCCCGGGAGTGTGTCAGTATTTACAGGGGGGTCCCGGGATTGTGTCAGTATTTACAGGAGTCCCCGGGAGTGTGTCAGTATTTACAGGGGGTCCCTGGGAGTGTGTCAGTATGTACAGGGGGTCCCCGGGAGTGTGTCAGTATTTACAGGGGGGTCCCTGGGAGTGTGTCAGTATGTACAGGGAGTCCCGGGTGTGTGTCAGTATTTACAGGGAATACCCGGGAGTGTGTCAGTATTTACAGGGAGTCCCCGGGAGTGTGTCAGTATTTACAGGGGGTCCCCGGGAGTGTGTCAGTATTTACAGGGGGGTCCCCGGGAGTGTGTCAGTATTTACAGGGGGGTCCCCGGGAGTGTGTCAGTATTTACAGGGGGTCTCTGGGAGTGTGTCAGTATTTACAGGGCGTCCCCGGGAGTGTGTCAGTATTTACAGTGGGGTCCCCGGGAGTGTGTCAGTATTTACAGGGAGTCCCCGGGAGTGTGTCAGTATTTACAGTGGGGTCCCCGGGAGTGTGTCAGTATTTACAGGGAGTCCCCGGGAGTGTGTCAGTATTTACAGGGGGGTCCCTGGGAGTGTGTCAGTATGTACAGGGGGTCCCCGGGAGTGTGTCAGTACATACAGGGGGTCCCCGGGAGTGTGTCAGTATTTACAGGGAGTCCCGGGTGTGTGTCAGTATTTACAGGAAATCCCTGGGTGTGTGTCAGTATTTACAGGGGGGTCCCCGGGAGTGTGTCATTATTTACAGGGAGTCCCCGGGAGTGTGTCAGTATTTACAGGGGGTCCCTGGGAGTGTGTCAGTATGTACAGGGGGTCCCCGGGGGTGTGTCAGTATTTACAGGGAGGTCCCTGGGAGTGTGTCAGTATGTACAGGGAGTCCCGGGTGTGTGTCAGTATTTACAGGGAATACCCGGGAGTGTGTCAGTATTTACAGGGAGTCCCCGGGAGTGTGTCAGTATTTACAGGGGGTCCCCGGGAGTGTGTCAGTATTTACAGGGGGGTCCCCGGGAGTGTGTCAGTATTTACAGGGGGGTCCCCGGGAGTGTGTCAGTATTTACAGGGGGTCTCTGGGAGTGTGTCAGTATTTACAGGGCGTCCCCGGGAGTGTGTCAGTATTTACAGTGGGGTCCCCGGGTGTGTGTCAGTATTTACAGGGAGTCCCCGGGAGTGTGTCAGTATTTACAGTGGGGTCCCCGGGAGTGTGTCAGTATTTACAGGGAGTCCCCGGGAGTGTGTCAGTATTTACAGGGGGGTCCCTGGGAGTGTGTCAGTATGTACAGGGGGTCCCCGGGAGTGTGTCAGTACATACAGGGGGTCCCCGGGAGTGTGTCAGTATTTACAGGGAGTCCCGGGTGTGTGTCAGTATTTACAGGAAATCCCTGGGTGTGTGTCAGTATTTACAGGGGGGTCCCCGGGAGTGTGTCATTATTTACAGGGAGTCCCCGGGAGTGTGTCAGTATTTACAGGGGGTCCCCGGGAGTGTGTCAGTATTTACAGGGGTGTCCCCGGGAGTGTGTCAGTATTTACAGGGGTGTCCCCGGGAGTGTGTCAGTATTTACAGGGGGTCCCCGGGAGTGTGTCAGTATTTACAGGGAGTCCACGGGAGTGTGTCAGTATTTACAGGGTGTCCCTGGGAGTGTGTCAGTATTTACAGGGTGTCCCCGGGAGTGTGTCACTATTTACAGGGGGTCCCCGGGAGTGTGTCAGTATTTACAGGGCGTCCCCGGGAGTGTGTCAGTATTTACAGTGGGGTCCCCGGGAGTGTGTCAGTATTTACAGGGAGTCCCCGGGAGTGTGTCAGTATTTACAGTGGGGTCCCCGGGAGTGTGTCAGTATTTACAGGGAGTCCCCGGGAGTGTGTCAGTATTTACAGGGGGGTCCCTGGGAGTGTGTCAGTATGTACAGGGGGTCCCCGGGAGTGTGTCAGTACATACAGGGGGTCCCCGGGAGTGTGTCAGTATTTACAGGGAGTCCCGGGTGTGTGTCAGTATTTACAGGAAATCCCTGGGTGTGTGTCAGTATTTACAGGGGGGTCCCCGGGAGTGTGTCATTATTTACAGGGAGTCCCCGGGAGTGTGTCAGTATTTACAGGGGGTCCCTGGGAGTGTGTCAGTATGTACAGGGGGTCCCCGGGGGTGTGTCAGTATTTACAGGGAGGTCCCTGGGAGTGTGTCAGTATGTACAGGGAGTCCCGGGTGTGTGTCAGTATTTACAGGGAATACCCGGGAGTGTGTCAGTATTTACAGGGAGTCCCCGGGAGTGTGTCAGTATTTACAGGGGGTCCCCGGGAGTGTGTCAGTATTTACAGGGGGGTCCCCGGGAGTGTGTCAGTATTTACAGGGGGGTCCCCGGGAGTGTGTCAGTATTTACAGGGGGTCTCTGGGAGTGTGTCAGTATTTACAGGGCGTCCCCGGGAGTGTGTCAGTATTTACAGTGGGGTCCCCGGGTGTGTGTCAGTATTTACAGGGAGTCCCCGGGAGTGTGTCAGTATTTACAGTGGGGTCCCCGGGAGTGTGTCAGTATTTACAGGGAGTCCCCGGGAGTGTGTCAGTATTTACAGGGGGGTCCCTGGGAGTGTGTCAGTATGTACAGGGGGTCCCCGGGAGTGTGTCAGTACATACAGGGGGTCCCCGGGAGTGTGTCAGTATTTACAGGGAGTCCCGGGTGTGTGTCAGTATTTACAGGAAATCCCTGGGTGTGTGTCAGTATTTACAGGGGGGTCCCCGGGAGTGTGTCATTATTTACAGGGAGTCCCCGGGAGTGTGTCAGTATTTACAGGGGGTCCCCGGGAGTGTGTCAGTATTTACAGGGGTGTCCCCGGGAGTGTGTCAGTATTTACAGGGGTGTCCCCGGGAGTGTGTCAGTATTTACAGGGGGTCCCCGGGAGTGTGTCAGTATTTACAGGGAGTCCACGGGAGTGTGTCAGTATTTACAGGGTGTCCCTGGGAGTGTGTCAGTATTTACAGGGTGTCCCCGGGAGTGTGTCACTATTTACAGGGGGTCCCCGGGAGTGTGTCAGTATTTACAGGGGTGTCCCCGGGAGTGTGTCAGTATTTACAGGGAGTCCACGGGAGTGTGTCAGTATTTACAGGGTGTCCCTGGGAGTGTGTCAGTATTTACAGGGTGTCCCCGGGAGTGTGTCACTATTTACAGGGGGTCCCCGGGAGTGTGTCAGTATTTACAGGGGTGTCCCCGGGAGTGTGTCAGTATTTACAGGGCGTCTCGGGGCGTGTGTCAGTATTTACAGGGGGTCCCCGGGAGTGTGTCAGTATTTACAGGGAGTCCCCGGGGGTGTGTCAGTATTTACAGGGAGTCTCTGGGAGTGTGTCAGTATTTACAGGGGGTCCCCGTGAGTGTGTCAGTATTTACAGGGAGTCCCTGGGAGAGTGTCAGTAGTTACAGGGGGTCCCCGGGAGTGTGTCAGTATTTACAGGGGTGTCCCCGGGGGTGTGTCAGTATTTACAGGGGGGACCCGGGAGTGTGTCAGTATTTACAGGGAGTCCCCGGGAGTGTGTCAGTATTTACAGGGAGACCCCGAGAGTGTGTCAGTATTTACAGGGAGTCCCCGAGTGTCAGTATTTACAGGGTGTCCCCGGGAGTGTGTCAGTATTTAGAGGGAGTCCCCGGGAGTGTGTCAGTATTTACAGTTGGGTCCCTGGGAGTGTGTCAGTATTTACAGGGGGCCCTCAGGGGTGTGTCAGTATTTACAGGGAGTCCCCGGGAGTGTGTCAGTATTTACAGGGGGTCCCTGGGAGAGTGTCAGTATTTACAGGCAGTCCCCGGGAGTGTGTCAGTATTTACAGGGAGTCCCCGAGAGTGTGTCAGTATTTACAGGGGGGTCCCTGGGAGTGTGTCAGTATTTACAGGGAGTCCCCGGGAGTGTGTCAGTATTTACAGGGAGTCCCTGGGAGAGTGTCAGTAGTTACAGGGGGTCCCCGGGAGTGTGTCAGTATTTACAGGGGGTCCCCGGGAGTGTGTCAGTATTTACAGGGGGTCCCCGGGAGTGTGTCAGTATTTACAGGGAGTCCCCGGGAGTGTGTCAGTATTTACAGGGCGTCCCTGGGAGAGTGTCAGTAGTTACAGGGGGTCCCCGGGAGTGTGTCAGTAGTTACAGGGTGTCCCCGGGAGTGTGTCAGTATTTACAGCGAGTCCCTGGGAGAGTGTCAGTAGTTACAGGGGGTCCCCGGGAGTGTGTCAGTATTTACAGGGAGTCCCCGGGAGTGTGTCAGTATTTACAGGGCGTCCCTGGGAGTGTGTCAGTATTTACAGGGGGGTCCCTGGGAGTGTGTTAGTATTTACAGGGTGTCTCGGGAAGTGTGTCAGTATTTACAGGGGTCCCAGGGAGTGTGTCAGCATTTACAGGGAGTCTCCGGGAGTTTGTCAGTATTTACAGGGGGGTCCCCAGGAGTGTGTCAGTATTTATAGGCTGTCCCCGGGAGTGTGTCAGTATTTACAGGGGGGTCCCCGGGAGTGTGTCATTATTTACAGGGAGTCCCCGGGAGTGTGTCAGTATTTACAGGGGGTCCCTGGGAGTGTGTCAGTATGTACAGGGGGTCCCCGGGGGTGTGTCAGTATTTACAGGGAGGTCCCTGGGAGTGTGTCAGTATGTACAGGGAGTCCCGGGTGTGTGTCAGTATTTACAGGGAATACCCGGGAGTGTGTCAGTATTTACAGGGAGTCCCCGGGAGTGTGTCAGTATTTACAGGGGGTCCCCGGGAGTGTGTCAGTATTTACAGGGGGGTCCCCGGGAGTGTGTCAGTATTTACAGGGGGGTCCCCGGGAGTGTGTCAGTATTTACAGGGGGTCTCTGGGAGTGTGTCAGTATTTACAGGGCGTCCCCGGGAGTGTGTCAGTATTTACAGTGGGGTCCCCGGGAGTGTGTCAGTATTTACAGGGAGTCCCCGGGAGTGTGTCAGTATTTACAGTGGGGTCCCCGGGAGTGTGTCAGTATTTACAGGGAGTCCCCGGGAGTGTGTCAGTATTTACAGGGGGGTCCCTGGGAGTGTGTCAGTATGTACAGGGGGTCCCTGGGAGTGTGTCAGTACATACAGGGGGTCCCCGGGAGCGTGTCAGTATTTACAGGGAGTCCCGGGTGTGTGTCAGTATTTACAGGAAATCCCTGGGTGTGTGTCAGTATTTACAGGGGGGTCCCCGGGAGTGTGTCATTATTTACAGGGAGTCCCCGGGAGTGTGTCAGTATTTACAGGGGGTCCCCGGGAGTGTGTCAGTATTTACAGGGGTGTCCCCGGGAGTGTGTCAGTATTTACAGGGGTGTCCCCGGGAGTGTGTCAGTATTTACAGGGGGTCCCCGGGAGTGTGTCAGTATTTACAGGGAGTCCACGGGAGTGTGTCAGTATTTACAGGGTGTCCCTGGGAGTGTGTCAGTATTTACAGGGTGTCCCCGGGAGTGTGTCACTATTTACAGGGGGTCCCCGGGAGTGTGTCAGTATTTACAGGGGTGTCCCCGGGAGTGTGTCAGTATTTACAGGGCGTCTCGGGGCGTGTGTCAGTATTTACAGGGGGTCCCCGGGAGTGTGTCAGTATTTACAGGGAGTCCCCGGGGGTGTGTCAGTATTTACAGGGAGTCTCTGGGAGTGTGTCAGTATTTACAGGGGGTCCCCGTGAGTGTGTCAGTATTTACAGGGAGTCCCTGGGAGAGTGTCAGTAGTTACAGGGGGTCCCCGGGAGTGTGTCAGTATTTACAGGGGTGTCCCCGGGGGTGTGTCAGTATTTACAGGGGGGACCCGGGAGTGTGTCAGTATTTACAGGGAGTCCCCGGGAGTGTGTCAGTATTTACAGGGAGACCCCGAGAGTGTGTCAGTATTTACAGGGAGTCCCCGAGTGTCAGTATTTACAGGGTGTCCCCGGGAGTGTGTCAGTATTTAGAGGGAGTCCCCGGGAGTGTGTCAGTATTTACAGTTGGGTCCCTGGGAGTGTGTCAGTATTTACAGGGGGCCCTCAGGGGTGTGTCAGTATTTACAGGGAGTCCCCGGGAGTGTGTCAGTATTTACAGGGGGTCCCTGGGAGAGTGTCAGTATTTACAGGCAGTCCCCGGGAGTGTGTCAGTATTTACAGGGAGTCCCCGAGAGTGTGTCAGTATTTACAGGGGGGTCCCTGGGAGTGTGTCAGTATTTACAGGGAGTCCCCGGGAGTGTGTCAGTATTTACAGGGAGTCCCTGGGAGAGTGTCAGTAGTTACAGGGGGTCCCCGGGAGTGTGTCAGTATTTACAGGGGGTCCCCGGGAGTGTGTCAGTATTTACAGGGGGTCCCCGGGAGTGTGTCAGTATTTACAGGGAGTCCCCGGGAGTGTGTCAGTATTTACAGGGCGTCCCTGGGAGAGTGTCAGTAGTTACAGGGGGTCCCCGGGAGTGTGTCAGTAGTTACAGGGTGTCCCCGGGAGTGTGTCAGTATTTACAGCGAGTCCCTGGGAGAGTGTCAGTAGTTACAGGGGGTCCCCGGGAGTGTGTCAGTATTTACAGGGAGTCCCCGGGAGTGTGTCAGTATTTACAGGGCGTCCCTGGGAGTGTGTCAGTATTTACAGGGGGGTCCCTGGGAGTGTGTTAGTATTTACAGGGTGTCTCGGGAAGTGTGTCAGTATTTACAGGGGGTCCCCGGGAGTGTGTCAGTATTTACAGGGGTCCCAGGGAGTGTGTCAGCATTTACAGGGAGTCTCCGGGAGTTTGTCTGTATTTACAGGGGGGTCCCCAGGAGTGTGTCTGTATTTATAGGCTGTCCCCGGGAGTGTGTCAGTATTTACAGGCAGTCCCCGGGAGTGTGTCAGTATTTACAGGGGGTCCCTGAGAGTGTGTCAGTATTTACAGGGGGTTCCCTGGAGTGTGTCAGTATTTACAGGGGGTCCCTGGGTGTGTGTCAGTATTTACAGGGGGTTCCCTGGAGTGTGTCAGTATTTACAGGGGGTCCCTGGGTGTGTGTCAGTATTTACAGGGGGTCCCTGGGAGTGTGTCAGTATTTACAGGGGGTTCCCTGGAGTGTGTCAGTATTTACAGGGGGTCCCTGGGTGTGTGTCAGTATTTACAGGGGGTCCCTGGGAGTGTGTCAGTATTTACAGGGAGTCCCCGGGAGTGTGTCAGTATTTACAGGGGTGTCCCCGGGAGTGTGTCAGTATTTACAGGGTGATACGCTTATCAATTACTCCATAAAAGACGATGAATCAGGAAGGTGATGAAAAGGCTTTTATTAACTAGAGAACAGAGCATGCCTCTCGTGGGTGGCTGGTTCCAAGAAGGAAGTGAGTCGGCGAAACCCCCACCTTGAAACCTGGTCATGTGG
The DNA here is from genome assembly GCF_052327205.1 of Somniosus microcephalus. Taxonomy (NCBI): domain Eukaryota; kingdom Metazoa; phylum Chordata; class Chondrichthyes; order Squaliformes; family Somniosidae; genus Somniosus; species Somniosus microcephalus. Next base: position 13,945,460 of record NC_141020.1, on the reverse strand, counting down.
GCGGAGTCAGCTGAGGCATGCCTTGGTACACAGCGCCACCCAGAGGTAACAATATACAATAACAGTGGTTTACCACACAGGGTGCCCCCGGGAGTGTGTCAGTATTTACAGGGGGTCCCCGGGAGTGTGTCAGTATTTACAGGGGGTCCCTGGGAGTGTGTCAGTATTTACACGGGGTACCCTGGAGTGTGTCAGTATTTACAGGAGGTCCCCGGGAGTGTGTCAGTATTTACAGGGGGTCCCCGGGAGTGTGTCAGTATTTACAGGGAGTCCACGGGAGTGTGTTAGTATTTACAGGGTGTCCCTGGGAGTGTGTCAGTATTTACAGGGTGTCCCCGGGAGTGTGTCAGTATTTACAGGGGGTCCCCGGGAGTGTGTCAGTATTTACAGGGGGGTCCCCGGGAGTGTGTCAGTATTTACAGGGCGTCTCGGGGCGTGTGTCAGTATTTACAGGGGGTCCCCGGGAGTGTGTCAGTATTTACAGGGGGTCCCCAGGAGTGTGTCAGTATTTACAGGGAGTCCCCGGGGGTGTGTCAGTATTTAAAGGGAGTCTCCGGGAGTGTGTCAGTATTTACAGGGGGTCCCCGTGAGTGTGTCAGTATTTACAGGGAGTCCCTGGGAGAGTGTCAGTAGTTACAGGGGGTCCCCGGGAGTGTGTCAGTATTTACAGGGAGTCCCCGGGAGTGTGTCAGTATTTACAGGGGGTCCCCGGGAGTGTGTCAGTATTTACAGGGGTGTCCCCGGGAGTGTGTCAGTATTTACAGGGGGGTCCCCGGGAGTGTGTCAGTATTTACAGGGGTGTCCCCGGGAGTGTGTCAGTATTTACAGGGGGGTCCCCGGGAGTGTGTCAGTATTTACAGGGGGGTCCCCGGGAGTGTGTCAGTATTTAGAGGGAGTCCCCGGGAGTGTGTCAGTATTTACAGGGAGTCCCCGAGCGTGTGTCCGTATTTACAGGGAGTCCCCGAGAGTGTGTCAGTATTTACAGGGTGTCCCCGGGAGTGTGTCAGTATTTAGAGGGAGTCCCCGGGAGTGTGTCAGTATTTACAGGGGGGTCCCTGGGAGTGTGTCAGTATTTACAGGGGGCCCTCGGGAGTGTGTCAGCATTTACATGGGGCCCTCGGGAGTGTGTCAGCATTTACAGGGAGTCCCCGGGAGTGTGTCAGTATTTACAGGGGGTCCCCGGGAGTGTGTCAGTATTTACAGGCAGTCCCCGGGAGTGTGTCAGTATTTACGATGAGTCCCTGAGAGTGTGTCAGTATTTACAGGGGGGTCCCTGGGAGTGTGTTAGTATTTACAGGGTGTCTCGGGAAGTGTGTCAGTATTTACAGGGGGTCCCCGGGAGTGTGTCAGTATTTACAGGGGTCCCAGGGAGTGTGTCAGTATTTACAGGGAGTCTCCGGGAGTGTGTCAGTATTTACAGGGGGTTCCCCAGGAGTGTGTCAGTATTTATAGGCTGTCCCCGGGAGTGTGTCAGTATTTACAGGGGGTCCCCGGGAGTGTGTCAGTATTTACAGGGGGTCTCCAGGAGTGTGTCAGTATTTACAGGGAGTCCCCGGGAGTGTGTCAGTATTTACAGGGGGGTCCCCGGGAGTGTGTCAGTATTTCCAGGGGGGTCCCCGGGAGTGTGTCAGTATTTACAGGGGGTCTCCGGGAGTGTGTCAGTATTTACAGGGAGTCCCCGGGAGTGTGTCAGTATTTACAGGGGGGTCCCGGGAGTGTGTCAGTATTTACAGGAGTCCCCGGGAGTGTGTCAGTATTTACAGGGGGGTCCCTGGGAGTGTGTCAGTATGTACAGGGGGTCCCCGGGAGTGTGTCAGTATTTACAGGGGGGTCCCTGGGAGTGTGTCAGTATGTACAGGGGGTCCCCGGGAGTGTGTCAGTACATACAGGGGGTCCCCGGGAGTGTGTCAGTATTTACAGGGAGTCCCGGGTGTGTGTCAGTATTTACAGGGAATACCCGGGAGTGTGTCAGTATTTACAGGGAGTCCCCGGGAGTGTGTCAGTATTTACAGGGGGTCCCCGGGAGTGTGTCAGTATTTACAGGGGGGTCCCCGGGAGTGTGTCAGTATTTACAGGGGGGTCCCCGGGAGTGTGTCAGTATTTACAGGGGGTCTCCGGGAGTGTGTCAGTATTTACAGGGCGTCCCCGGGAGTGTGTCAGTATTTACAGTGGGGTCCCCGGGAGTGTGTCAGTATTTACAGGGAGTCCCCGGGAGTGTGTCAGTATTTACAGTGGGGTCCCCGGGAGTGTGTCAGTATTTACAGGGAGTCCCCGGGAGTGTGTCAGTATTTACAGGGGGGTCCCTGGGAGTGTGTCAGTATGTACAGGGGGTCCCCGGGAGTGTGTCAGTACATACAGGGGGTCCCCGGGAGTGTGTCAGTATTTACAGGGAGTCCCGGGTGTGTGTCAGTATTTACAGGAAATCCCTGGGTGTGTGTCAGTATTTACAGGGGGGTCCCCGGGAGTGTGTCATTATTTACAGGGAGTTCCCGGGAGTGTGTCAGTATTTACAGGGTGTCCCCGGGAGTGTGTCAGTATTTACAGGGGTGTCCCCGGGAGTGTGTCAGTATTTACAGGGGTGTCCCCGGGAGTGTGTCAGTATTTACAGGGGGTCCCCGGGAGTGTGTCAGTATTTACAGGGAGTCCACGGGAGTGTGTCAGTATTTACAGGGTGTCCCTGGGAGTGTGTCAGTATTTACAGGGTGTCCCCGGGAGTGTGTCACTATTTACAGGGGGTCCCCGGGAGTGTGTCAGTATTTACAGGGGTGTCCCCGGGAGTGTGTCAGTATTTACAGGGCGTCTCTGGGCGTGTGTCAGTATTTACAGGGGGTCCCCGGGAGTGTGTCAGTATTTACAGGGAGTCCCCGTGGGTGTGTCAGTATTTACAGGGGGTCCCCGGGAGTGTGTCAGTATTTACAGGGGTGTCCCCGGGAGTGTGTCAGTATTTACAGGGGGGTCCCCGGGAGTGTGTCAGTATTTACAGGGGTGTCCCCGGGAGTGTGTCAGTATTTACAGGGGGGTCCCCGGGAGTGTGTCAGTATTTACAGGGGGGTCCCCGGGAGTGTGTCAGTATTTAGAGGGAGTCCCCGGGAGTGTGTCAGTATTTACAGGGAGTCCCCGAGAGTGTGTCCGTATTTACAGGGAGTCCCCGAGAGTGTGTCAGTATTTATAGGGTGTCCCCGGGAGTGTGTCAGTATTTACAGGGGGTCCCCGGGAGTGTGTCAGTATTTACAGGGAGTCCACGGGAGTGTGTTAGTATTTACAGGGTGTCCCTGGGAGTGTGTCAGTATTTACAGGGTGTCCCCGGGAGTGTGTCAGTATTTACAGGGGGTCCCCGGGAGTGTGTCAGTATTTACAGGGGGGTCCCCGGGAGTGTGTCAGTATTTACAGGGCGTCTCGGGGCGTGTGTCAGTATTTACAGGGGGTCCCCGGGAGTGTGTCAGTATTTACAGGGGGTCCCCAGGAGTGTGTCAGTATTTACAGGGAGTCCCCGGGGGTGTGTCAGTATTTAAAGGGAGTCTCCGGGAGTGTGTCAGTATTTACAGGGGGTCCCCGTGAGTGTGTCAGTATTTACAGGGAGTCCCTGGGAGAGTGTCAGTAGTTACAGGGGGTCCCCGGGAGTGTGTCAGTATTTACAGGGAGTCCCCGGGAGTGTGTCAGTATTTACAGGGGGTCCCCGGGAGTGTGTCAGTATTTACAGGGGTGTCCCCGGGAGTGTGTCAGTATTTACAGGGGGTCCCCGTGAGTGTGTCAGTATTTACAGGGAGTCCCTGGGAGAGTGTCAGTAGTTACAGGGGGTCCCCGGGAGTGTGTCAGTATTTACAGGGAGTCCCCGGGAGTGTGTCAGTATTTACAGGGGGTCCCCGGGAGTGTGTCAGTATTTACAGGGGTGTCCCCGGGAGTGTGTCAGTATTTACAGGGGGGTCCCCGGGAGTGTGTCAGTATTTACAGGGGTGTCCCCGGGAGTGTGTCAGTATTTACAGGGGGGTCCCCAGGAGTGTGTCTGTATTTACAGGGGGGTCCCCGGGAGTGTGTCAGTATTTAGAGGGAGTCCCCGGGAGTGTGTCAGTATTTACAGGGAGTCCCCGAGAGTGTGTCCGTATTTACAGGGAGTCCCCGAGAGTGTGTCAGTATTTACAGGGTGTCCCCGGGAGTGTGTCAGTATTTAGAGGGAGTCCCCGGGAGTGTGTCAGTATTTACAGGGGGGTCCCTGGGAGTGTGTCAGTATTTACAGGGGGCCCTCGGGAGTGTGTCAGCATTTACAGGGGGCCCTCGGGAGTGTGTCAGCATTTACAGGGAGTCCCCGGGAGTGTGTCAGTATGTACAGGGGGTCCCCGGGAGTGTGTCAGTACATACAGGGGGTCCCCGGGAGTGTGTCAGTATTTACAGGGAGTCCCGGGTGTGTGTCAGTATTTACAGGAAATCCCTGGCTGTGTGTCAGTATTTACAGGGGGGTCCCCGGGAGTGTGTCATTATTTACAGGGAGTCCCCGGGAGTGTGTCAGTATTTACAGGGTGTCCCCGGGAGTGTGTCAGTATTTACAGGGGTGTCCCCGGGAGTGTGTCAGTATTTACAGGGGTGTCCCCGGGAGTGTGTCAGTATTTACAGGGGGTCCCCGGGAGTGTGTCAGTATTTACAGGGAGTCCACGGGAGTGTGTCAGTATTTACAGGGTGTCCCTGGGAGTGTGTCAGTATTTACAGGGTGTCCCCGGGAGTGTGTCACTATTTACAGGGGGTCCCCGGGAGTGTGTCAGTATTTACAGGGGTGTCCCCGGGAGTGTGTCAGTATTTACAGGGCGTCTCTGGGCGTGTGTCAGTATTTACAGGGGGTCCCCGGGAGTGTGTCAGTATTTACAGGGAGTCCCCGTGGGTGTGTCAGTATTTACAGGGGGTCCCCGGGAGTGTGTCAGTATTTACAGGGGTGTCCCCGGGAGTGTGTCAGTATTTACAGGGGGGTCCCCGGGAGTGTGTCAGTATTTACAGGGGTGTCCCCGGGAGTGTGTCAGTATTTACAGGGGGGTCCCCGGGAGTGTGTCAGTATTTACAGGGGGGTCCCCGGGAGTGTGTCAGTATTTAGAGGGAGTCCCCGGGAGTGTGTCAGTATTTACAGGGAGTCCCCGAGAGTGTGTCCGTATTTACAGGGAGTCCCCGAGAGTGTGTCAGTATTTATAGGGTGTCCCCGGGAGTGTGTCAGTATTTACAGGGGGTCCCCGGGAGTGTGTCAGTATTTACAGGGAGTCCACGGGAGTGTGTTAGTATTTACAGGGTGTCCCTGGGAGTGTGTCAGTATTTACAGGGTGTCCCCGGGAGTGTGTCAGTATTTACAGGGGGTCCCCGGGAGTGTGTCAGTATTTACAGGGGGGTCCCCGGGAGTGTGTCAGTATTTACAGGGCGTCTCGGGGCGTGTGTCAGTATTTACAGGGGGTCCCCGGGAGTGTGTCAGTATTTACAGGGGGTCCCCAGGAGTGTGTCAGTATTTACAGGGAGTCCCCGGGGGTGTGTCAGTATTTAAAGGGAGTCTCCGGGAGTGTGTCAGTATTTACAGGGGGTCCCCGTGAGTGTGTCAGTATTTACAGGGAGTCCCTGGGAGAGTGTCAGTAGTTACAGGGGGTCCCCGGGAGTGTGTCAGTATTTACAGGGAGTCCCCGGGAGTGTGTCAGTATTTACAGGGAGTCCCTGGGAGAGTGTCAGTAGTTACAGGGGGTCCCCGGGAGTGTGTCAGTATTTACAGGGAGTCCCCGGGAGTGTGTCAGTATTTACAGGGAGTCCCTGGGAGAGTGTCAGTAGTTACAGGGGGTCCCCGGGAGTGTGTCAGTATTTACAGGGAGTCCCCGGGAGTGTGTCAGTATTTACAGGGAGTCCCTGGGAGAGTGTCAGTAGTTACAGGGGGTCCCCGGGAGTGTGTCAGTATTTACAGGGAGTCCCCGGGAGTGTGTCAGTATTTACAGGGGGTCCCCGGGAGTGTGTCAGTATTTACAGGGGTGTCCCCGGGAGTGTGTCAGTATTTACAGGGGGGTCCCCGGGAGTGTGTCAGTATTTACAGGGGTGTCCCCGGGAGTGTGTCAGTATTTACAGGGGGGTCCCCAGGAGTGTGTCTGTATTTACAGGGGGGTCCCCGGGAGTGTGTCAGTATTTAGAGGGAGTCCCCGGGAGTGTGTCAGTATTTACAGGGAGTCCCCGAGAGTGTGTCCGTATTTACAGGGAGTCCCCGAGAGTGTGTCAGTATTTACAGGGTGTCCCCGGGAGTGTGTCAGTATTTAGAGGGAGTCCCCGGGAGTGTGTCAGTATTTACAGGGGGGTCCCTGGGAGTGTGTCAGTATTTACAGGGGGCCCTCGGGAGTGTGTCAGCATTTACAGGGGGCCCTCGGGAGTGTGTCAGCATTTACAGGGAGTCCCCGGGAGTGTGTCAGTATGTACAGGGGGTCCCCGGGAGTGTGTCAGTACATACAGGGGGTCCCCGGGAGTGTGTCAGTATTTACAGGGAGTCCCGGGTGTGTGTCAGTATTTACAGGAAATCCCTGGCTGTGTGTCAGTATTTACAGGGGGGTCCCCGGGAGTGTGTCATTATTTACAGGGAGTCCCCGGGAGTGTGTCAGTATTTACAGGGTGTCCCCGGGAGTGTGTCAGTATTTACAGGGGTGTCCCCGGGAGTGTGTCAGTATTTACAGGGGTGTCCCCGGGAGTGTGTCAGTATTTACAGGGGGTCCCCGGGAGTGTGTCAGTATTTACAGGGAGTCCACGGGAGTGTGTCAGTATTTACAGGGTGTCCCTGGGAGTGTGTCAGTATTTACAGGGTGTCCCCGGGAGTGTGTCACTATTTACAGGGGGTCCCCGGGAGTGTGTCAGTATTTACAGGGGTGTCCCCGGGAGTGTGTCAGTATTTACAGGGCGTCTCTGGGCGTGTGTCAGTATTTACAGGGGGTCCCCGGGAGTGTGTCAGTATTTACAGGGAGTCCCCGTGGGTGTGTCAGTATTTACAGGGGGTCCCCGGGAGTGTGTCAGTATTTACAGGGGTGTCCCCGGGAGTGTGTCAGTATTTACAGGGGGGTCCCCGGGAGTGTGTCAGTATTTACAGGGGTGTCCCCGGGAGTGTGTCAGTATTTACAGGGGGGTCCCCGGGAGTGTGTCAGTATTTACAGGGGGGTCCCCGGGAGTGTGTCAGTATTTAGAGGGAGTCCCCGGGAGTGTGTCAGTATTTACAGGGAGTCCCCGAGAGTGTGTCCGTATTTACAGGGAGTCCCCGAGAGTGTGTCAGTATTTATAGGGTGTCCCCGGGAGTGTGTCAGTATTTACAGGGGGTCCCCGGGAGTGTGTCAGTATTTACAGGGAGTCCACGGGAGTGTGTTAGTATTTACAGGGTGTCCCTGGGAGTGTGTCAGTATTTACAGGGTGTCCCCGGGAGTGTGTCAGTATTTACAGGGGGTCCCCGGGAGTGTGTCAGTATTTACAGGGGGGTCCCCGGGAGTGTGTCAGTATTTACAGGGCGTCTCGGGGCGTGTGTCAGTATTTACAGGGGGTCCCCGGGAGTGTGTCAGTATTTACAGGGGGTCCCCAGGAGTGTGTCAGTATTTACAGGGAGTCCCCGGGGGTGTGTCAGTATTTAAAGGGAGTCTCCGGGAGTGTGTCAGTATTTACAGGGGGTCCCCGTGAGTGTGTCAGTATTTACAGGGAGTCCCTGGGAGAGTGTCAGTAGTTACAGGGGGTCCCCGGGAGTGTGTCAGTATTTACAGGGAGTCCCCGGGAGTGTGTCAGTATTTACAGGGAGTCCCTGGGAGAGTGTCAGTAGTTACAGGGGGTCCCCGGGAGTGTGTCAGTATTTACAGGGAGTCCCCGGGAGTGTGTCAGTATTTACAGGGAGTCCCTGGGAGAGTGTCAGTAGTTACAGGGGGTCCCCGGGAGTGTGTCAGTATTTACAGGGAGTCCCCGGGAGTGTGTCAGTATTTACAGGGGGTCCCCGGGAGTGTGTCAGTATTTACAGGGGTGTCCCCGGGAGTGTGTCAGTATTTACAGGGGGGTCCCCGGGAGTGTGTCAGTATTTACAGGGGTGTCCCCGGGAGTGTGTCAGTATTTACAGGGGGGTCCCCAGGAGTGTGTCAGTATTTACAGGGGGGTCCCCGGGAGTGTGTCAGTATTTAGAGGGAGTCCCCGGGAGTGTGTCAGTATTTACAGGGAGTCCCCGAGAGTGTGTCCGTATTTACAGGGAGTCCCCGAGAGTGTGTCAGTATTTACAGGGTGTCCCCGGGAGTGTGTCAGTATTTAGAGGGAGTCCCCGGGAGTGTGTCAGTATTTACAGGGGGGTCCCTGGGAGTGTGTCAGTATTTACAGGGGGCCCTCGGGAGTGTGTCAGCATTTACAGGGGGCCCTCGGGAGTGTGTCAGCATTTACAGGGAGTCCCCGGGAGTGTGTCAGTATTTACAGGGGGTCCCCGGGAGTGTGTCAGTATTTACAGGCAGTCCCCGGGAGTGTGTCAGTATTTACAGGGAGTCCCCGAGAGTGTGTCAGTATTTACAGGGGGGTCCCTGGGAGTGTGTTAGTATTTACAGGGTGTCTCGGGAAGTGTGTCAGTATTTACAGGGGGTCCCCGGGAGTGTGTCAGTATTTACAGGGGTCCCAGGGAGTGTGTCAGTATTTACAGGGCGTTCCCGGGAGTGCGTCAGTATTTACAGGGGGTCCCCGGGAGTGTGTCAGTATTTACAGGGAGTCCCCGGGAGTGTGTCAGTATTTACAGGGGGTCCCCGGGAGTGTGTCAGTATTTACAGGGGGTCTCCAGGAGTGTGTCAGTATTTACAGGGAGTCCCCGGGAGTGTGTCAGTATTTACAGGGGGGTCCCCGGGAGTGTGTCAGTATTTACAGGGGGGTCCCCGGGAGTGTGTCAGTATTTACAGGGGGTCTCCGGGAGTGTGTCAGTATTTACAGGGAGTCCCCGGGAGTGTGTCAGTATTTACAGGGGGGTCCCGGGAGTGTGTCAGTATTTACAGGAGTCCCCGGGAGTGTGTCAGTATTTACAGGGGAGTCCCTGGGAGTGTGTCAGTATGTACAGGGGGTCCCCGGGAGTGTGTCAGTATTTACAGGGGGGTCCCTGGGAGTGTGTCAGTATGTACAGGGGGTCCCCGGGAGTGTGTCAGTACATACAGGGGGTCCCCGGGAGTGTGTCAGTATTTACAGGGAGTCCCGGGTGTGTGTCAGTATTTACAGGGAATACCCGGGAGTGTGTCAGTATTTACAGGGAGTCCCCGGGAGTGTGTCAGTATTTACAGGGGGTCCCCGGGAGTGTGTCAGTATTTACAGGGGGGTCCCCGGGAGTGTGTCAGTATTTACAGGGGGGTCCCCGGGAGTGTGTCAGTATTTACAGGGGGTCTCCGGGAGTGTGTCAGTATTTACAGGGCGTCCCCGGGAGTGTGTCAGTATTTACAGTGGGGTCCCCGGGAGTGTGTCAGTATTTACAGGGAGTCCCCGGGAGTGTGTCAGTATTTACAGTGGGGTCCCCGGGAGTGTGTCAGTATTTACAGGGAGTCCCCGGGAGTGTGTCAGTATTTACAGGGGGGTCCCTGGGAGTGTGTCAGTATGTACAGGGGGTCCCCGGGAGTGTGTCAGTACATACAGGGGGTCCCCGGGAGTGTGTCAGTATTTACAGGGAGTCCCGGGTGTGTGTCAGTATTTACAGGAAATCCCTGGGTGTGTGTCAGTATTTACAGGGGGGTCCCTGGGAGTGTGTCATTATTTACAGGGAGTCCCCGGGAGTGTGTCAGTATTTACAGGGGGGCCCCCGGGAGTGTGTCAGTATTTACAGGGTGTCCCCGGGAGTGTGTCAGTACATACAGGGGGTCCCCGGGAGTGTGTCAGTATTTACAGGGGGGTCCCCGGGAGTGTGTCAGTATGTACAGGGGGGTCCCCGGGAGTGTGTCAGTACATACAGGGGGCCCCCGGGAGTGTGTCCGTATTTACAGGGAGTCCCCGGGAGTGTGTCAGGGACTGCCTGTAATTAGTGACCCACTCCCAGCGACCCACATCATCCACACGCGCTGTGCCAATATTACAGTGTACACACTCCCCGCTGGCCCCGTGTAAGCTGCACTCTCATACAGACACCTCCGCTACCCCCGAACCGATGACAGAACAAACTGAAAAATGCATTGCAATGTTTAATTTTATTATTAACCCATGACAATTATTAACACCCAGCGCTTGTCTCACCGATACAGCTGGATAGTATCCCGCTCACCGAGGCACACCCACACCGCCACTTGTCGACACACCCATTCAGCTGAGGTTACGGTCAGGAAACCCAGGTGCTGGAGAGTGAGGCCGAAACACCAGCAGCAGCGGTTATGGGGCACCAAGCTTGGCTTTTCAAAGGCTGTCGCAGGAAGGCAAGTCTGAGGAAGTCAGTGATCCGGAATTGAACCGGGTGCAGACTCCGAGAGGGCTTGGTGTCTCTCAGACTGTCCCGCCTCACCTACAAAGCGTGAATATATCTGAGCAGCGTTTGCCAAATATTGATAGCCGCAAACTGGAAGTGAAGCAAAATTAAAACTCCGGCACGAATATCTGGAGCTGTGGAGTGGTCCACGTTCCGTGATGGTCCCTGCGATTCCACCTTGGATCCATCTGCCAATCCCAGCCGGGCGGATCCCAGGCGCTTAGCACTTTAGATCCCGATGAAGAGCAGGAGCCACTGGGAAAAGAGAAATGGGAGATAGCTCAATGTCTGCACCTGCTCAGGTCCATCCTTTCCCGCTTTCCCAGCACGGAGGCTCCGCTTCGGTGCTGGAATCCACCATCCCGCGTTGGACTGGACACCCCCTGTCCTGAGTTGGACCGGACACCCAGTGTCCTGAGTTGGACCGGACACCCCCTGTCCTGAGTTGGAATGGACACCACCTGTCCTGAGTTGGACTGGACGTCCCCCTGTCTTGAGATGGAATGGACACCCCTGTCCTGAGTTGGAATGGACACCCCCTGTCCTGAGTTGGACTGGACACTCCCTGTCCTGAGTTGGACCGGACACCCCCTGTCCTGAGTTGGACTGGACACCCCCTGTCTTGAGTTGGAATGGACACCCCCTGTCCTGAGTTGGACTGGACACTCCCTGTCCTGAGTTAGAATGGACACCCCCTGTCCTGAGTTAGAATGGACACCCCCTGTCCTGAGTTAGAATGGACACCCCCTGTCCTGAGTTGGAATGGACACCCCCTGTCCTGAGTTGGACTGGACACTCCCTGTCCTGAGTTAGAATGGACACCCCCTGTCCTGAGTTAGAATGGACACCACCTGTCCTGAGTTGGACTGGACTCCCCCTGTCCTGAGTTGGACTGGACACCCACTGTCCTGAGTTGGACTGGACACCCCCTGTCTTGAGTTGGAATGGACACCCCCTGTCCTGAGTTGGACTGGACACTCCCTGTCCTGAGTTGGACCGGACACTCCCTGTCCTGAGTTGGACTGGACACCCCCTGTCCTGAGTTGGACTGGACACCCCCTGTCTTGAGTTGGAATGGACACCCCCTGTCCTGAGTTGGACTGGACACTCCCTGTCCTGAGTTGGACCGGACACTCCCTGTCCTGAGTTGGACCGGACACCCCCTGTCCTGAGTTGGACTGGACACCCCCTGTCCTGAGTTGGACTGGACGTCCCCCTGTCTTGAGATGGAATGGACACCCCTGTCCTGAGTTGGAATGGACACCCCCTGTCCTGAGTTGGACTGGACACTCCCTGTCATGAGTTGGACTGGACACTCCCTGTCCTGAGTTAGAATGGACACCCCCTGTCCTGAGTTAGAATGGACACCCCCTGTCGTGAGTTGGACTGGACACTCCCTGTCCTGAGTTAGAATGGACACCCCCTGTCCTGAGTTAGAATGGACACCCCCTGTCCTGAGTTGGAATGGACACCACCTGTCCTGAGTTGGACTGGACGTCCCCCTGTCTTGAGATGGAATGGACACCCCTGTCCTGAGTTGGACTGGACACCCCCTGTCCTGAGTTGGACCGGACACCCCCTGTCCTGAGTTGGACCGGACACTCCCTGTCCTGAGTTGGACCGGACACTCCCTGTCCTGAGTTGGACCGGACACTCCCTGTCCTGAGTTAGAATGGACACCCCCTGTCCTGAGTTGGACCGGACACCCCCTGTCCTGAGTTGGACTGGACGTCCCCCTGTCCTGAGTTGGACTGGACGTCCCCCTGTCCTGAGTTGGACCGGACACCCCCTGTCCTGAGTTGGACTGGACACCCCCTGTCTTGAGTTGGAATGGACACCCCCTGTCCTGAGTTGGACCGGACACTCCCTGTCCTGAGTTGGACCGGACACCCCCTGTCCTGAGTTGGACTGGACACCCCCTGTCCTGAGTTGGACTGGACGTCCCCCTGTCTTGAGATGGAATGGACACCCCTGTCCTGAGTTGGACTGGACACTCCCTGTCCTGAGTTAGAATGGACACCCCCTGTCCTGAGTTAGAATGGACACCCCCTGTCCTGAGTTGGAATGGACACCACCTGTCCTGAGTTGGACTGGACGTCCCCCTGTCTTGAGATGGACTGGACACCCCCTGTCCTGAGTTGGACCGGACACCCCCTGTCCTGAGTTGGACCGGACACTCCCTGTCCTGAGTTGGACCGGACACTCCCTGTCCTGAGTTGGACCGGACACTCCCTGTCCTGAGTTGGACCGGACACCCCCTGTCCTGAGTTGGATTGCGACCCACCGCAACATTGTGCAAAGCCCTCAGCTGTCGCACGGATCACTCGCTGTGACTCACCTCGTCGATGCTCTCGGGACCTGAGCTGTCACGGTTGCTCTTCAGCCTCCCAAAAATGGCTGACATGAAACAAACGGAGAGAGTGTTATTAGCAGCCCGTGGCCGGTTATTATATCCCGTGACGCGAGCCCGGCGCAGTAACTGATGTTTTCCGGTTGATGAGCAGAATTAACAAAGCTGGATCTGAGCAAATATGTCCCGGGAGTGAAGGGTTGAAATCCCGGGGCACCAGTTAAACACGGGACAATTAGGAGTAAGGACGGGTGCTGGGAAACTTCTCCAGCCAAAAAGAAAGACTTTCATTTCTATAGCGCCTTTCACAACTTCAGGACGTCCCAAAGCGCTTTACAGCCAATGAAGTACTTTTTTTGAAGTGTAGTCACTGTTGTAATGTAGGGAAACGCAGCAGCCAATTTGCGCACAGCAAGCTCCCACAGACAGCAACATGATAATGACCAGATATTGGCCCAGAAATTCCAATCCTGAAAAATCTGCGCCTGGGCCGGAGGGCTCCCGGGAGGCGCAGAATTCCGATGATGTGCCTCTTTAAACTGCCGGTGTGCAGGGCCCGCGTACCCCAGGGGCGCAGTTAGTCCGCAGCATCCCTGGGATCACGTGGGCCATGGGGAGCCAATCAGAGCAGGGAATCTCCATTCATAAATTTGACAGGAACAGCTGTCAAATCTATGAATAGAGATCAGCCCCAAAACAGAAGTAAAACTTCAAATAATTTTTTTTTTAATCACATTTTTAAAATGACTATAAATTCCATAAATTAACTATTTTAAACAAAAATTTAAATTTTTGAAAAAAATAATGAAAGTTTGTAACGGGGCTAAAAATAAACTTACCTTTCTTTAAAGTATTTTAAAAGGATAAATCAGTATAAAATAAAGTTTTCTTTTACTTTCTTCACCTCTTACCTTGTTAGAAGCAGGCCCTGCGCCTGCTTTTCTGGGCGCAGCTGTTTCAGACTTACCTGGACTGAAGCAACTGCTGAAAAAAACGGATGTTGCAACTGTACGCGCTGCCTGTCCGGCGCAGGCGTTTCCGCTGCGAAGCCCTTTCCTTTGAAGAACGGAAGTTCCGGTTTCCAGCGCATGCACAAAACCGGCACTTCCGTTGGTCCTACGGGTGAGCACACAGCGCGTACACACCCGTAGGGAACGGAATTTATGGGCCAATCTCTTTCAGTGATGTTGATTGAGGGATAAATATTGGCCCCAGGACACCGGGGAGAACTCCCCTCTGCTCATCTTCGAAATAGTGGCTGTGGGATCTTTTCTGTCCACCTGGGAGAGTAGACGGGGCCTCGATTTAACGTCTCATCTGAAAGACGGCACCTCCAACAGTGCAGCACTCCCTCAGCACCGCACTGCGAGTGTCAGCCTGGATTTTTGTGCTCAGAGTCCCTGGAGCGGGACGTGAACCCACAACCGTCTGACTCAGAGGCGAGTGCGCTGCCCACTGAGCCACGGCCGACACTGGAGGAACGCAGCCCGTGGCGCACTGGCCTACTGTCGCCCCCTGAACGGCTGGACCGAGGAGAACTCCTGAAGTAAAACTGGGGGCGGGCAGTGGGTGTGTGGGGGCGGGGGGGAGGTGGAATATAAAATGAATGCGAGTATTTGCTCACCGAACAGCTTCTGCAGCTTGGTCAAGCAGCTGACGAAGTGACTGAAGCAGATGGTGCTGGTGTTGGTGCTGTGTCGTAACCAGAGCTCTTGGTGGACCCTGGAATCCAAGTCAAACCCTGGAAGAGACAGAAACAAATCCACCTTAAACACAGTGTGTGGGAGACCTGCTGGAATGCTGGAGTGGTGGGGGGAAGGGGCGATATCTGTATGTCTAGAGGGAAGGGAAGATATCTGTATGTCTAGAGGGAAGGGGAGATATCTGTATGTCTAGAGGGAAGGGGAGATACTTGTATGTCTAGAGGGAAGGGAAGATATCTGTATGTCTAGAGGGAAGGGGAGATATCTGTATGTCTAGGGGGAAGGGGAGATACTTGTATGTCTAGGGGGAAGGGGAGATACTTGTATGTCTAGAGGGAAGGGGAGATACCTGTATGTCTAGAGGGAAGGGGAGATACCTGTATGTCTAGAGGGAAGGGGAGATATCTGTATGTCTAGAGGGAAGGGGAGATATCTGTTAGTCTAGGGGGAAGGGGAGATACTTGTATGTCTAGAGGGAAGGGGAGATACTTGTATGTCTAGGGGGAAGGGGAGATACTTGTATGTCTAGAGGGAAGGGAAGATATCTGTATGTCTAGAGGGAAGGGGAGATATCTGTATGTCTAGGGGGAAGGGGAGATACCTGTATGTCTAGAGGGAAGGGAAGATATCTGTATGTCTAGAGGGAAGGGGAGATATCTGTATGTCTAGGGGGAAGGGGAGATACTTGTATGTCTAGAGGGAAGGGGAGATACTTGTATGTCTAGGGGGAAGGGGAGATACTTGTATGTCTAGAGGGAAGGGAAGATATCTGTATGTCTAGAGGGAAGGGGAGATATCTGTATGTCTAGAGGGAAGGGGAGATACTTGTATGTCTAGGGGAAGGGGAGATACTTGTATGTCTAGGGGGAAGGGGAGATATCTGTATGTCTAGGGGGAAGGGGAGATACTTGTATGTCTAGAGGGAAGGGAAGATATCTGTATGTCTAGAGGGAAGGGGAGATATCTGTATGTCTAGAGGGAAGGGGAGATACTTGTATGTCTAGAGGGAAGGGGAGATACTTGTATGTCTAGAGGGAAGGGAAGATATCTGTATGTCTAGAGGGAAGGGGAGATATCTGTATGTCTAGAGGGAAGGGGAGATACTTGTATGTCTAGGGGGAAGGGGAGATACCTGTATGTCTAGGGGGAAGGGGAGATACCTGTATGTCTAGGGGGAAGGGGAGATACCTGTATGTCTAGAGGGAAGGGGAGATACTTGTATGTCTAGGGGGAAGGGGAGATATCTGTATGTCTAGAGGGAAGGGGAGATACTTGTATGTCTAGGGGGAAGGGGAGATATCTGTATGTCTAGGGGGAAGGGGAGATACTTGTATGTCTAGAGGGAAGGGGAGATACTTGTATGTCTAGAGGGAAGGGGAGATACTTGTATGTCTAGGGGGAAGGGGAGATACCTGTATGTCTAGAGGGAAGGGGAGATACTTGTATGTCTAGGGGGAAGGGGAGATACCTGTATGTCTAGAGGGAAGGGGAGATACTTGTATGTCTAGAGGGAAGGGGAGATACCTGTATGTCTAGAGGGAAGGGGAGATACTTGTATGTCTAGAGGGAAGGGGAGATACTTGTATGTCTAGAGGGAAGGGGAGATACCTGTATGTCTAGAGGGAAGGGGAGATACCTGTATGTCTAGAGGGAAGGGGAGATATCTGTATGTCTAGGGGGAAGGGGAGATATCTGTATGTCTGGAGGGAAGGGGAGATACCTGTATGTCTAGAGGGAAGGGGAGATACTTGTATGTCTAGAGGGAAGGGGAGATACCTGTATGTCTAGAGGGAAGGGGAGATACTTGTATGTCTAGAGGGAAGGGGAGATACCTGTATGTCTAGAGGGAAGGGGAGATATCTGTATGTCTAGGGGGAAGGGGAGATATCTGTATGTCTAGAGGGAAGGGGAGATATCTGTATGTCTAGAGGGAAGGGGAGGTACCTGCATGTCTAGGGGGAAGGGGCGATACCTGTATGTCTAGGGGGAAGGGGAGATACTTGTATGTCAAGGGGGAAGGGGAGATACCTGTATGTCTAGGGGGAAGGGGAGATACCTGTATGTCTAGGGGGAAGGGGAGATATCTTAAGGTCTAGGTGGACAGGAGATGCTAGTAGCGTCAGGAAGAGGGCAGTCACCTGTAGGCTCAGGGAGAGGGGAGATATTCAGGCCTGAGGGAGCCAGGATTCAATTTTTCCTGGAGGGTAAATGCTCTTTTTCTCCAGCTGTCTCCCCATCCCATCTGGTGCCCTCTGACATCGCCCTTGCCTCAAGGCTGTGTTGATTGCTCTGGTCACAGTGAGCCCCAGGGGGACTGTCACTCCGAGAGCTGGCTGAGGTCAGGGTCGCGGCCCGGTTCCCAGGAGCACTCAGGGCCGCCGTTCCCATTCTCACGTGGGATTCATCCCCGGCGCCGTATCTGAGGGGGTGGGGGGGGCGAACTGGCGAGGCCGACTATCGTGGCCGGGCGCTCACGGTGCTGCCTTGGTTGTGACAATTACTGAGGGCCGCCACCCGCACTCCCCCCTCCCACCCCACCCACCACCTCCCCCTGTCCACCCCCAATCCGGAGAGTCCGGTTCAAGCTGGGCGAGCGGTCACTCCGCTTCTTCCGGCCAGCGTAGGCTCGGGATCTTCGAAGACAAGACCATTTACAACCTGATACCAGGGGTCAGTCTCACCCGCGAGAGACAACGCTGGGCGAAGATCGATGGAGTTCATCAGGCCAGAATCTTCATCCGCAAACTTGTCAAAAATACTCTGAAATCATAAAGAGGTGGAATCGTTAGCCGGTCGCAAGCTCCCCCGGTTAAACCCCAGTGTCCCTGTTACGACAGCCACTCGTCCATCACACTCTCCCTCTGCACAGCCCTCTCCGAGAGATCGTGTACTTACCATCCCTCACACTCGTCACTCACCCTCCACCTCACTCTGTCCCTCAATCTCTCCCTCTGTCTCTTCTCTCTCTCACTCACTCTCTCTCTCCCTCACTCTACCCTCACTCCCTCCCTCCCTCCCTCTCTCTCTCCCCCTCACCCTCTCTCTCTCCCTCCTGCTCTCTCCCTCACTCGCTCCCTCTCTCTCTCTCTCTCTCCCTTTCTCTCTCCCTCGCTCTCCCTCTCTCTCCCTCACTCTCTCCCTCACACTCTCCCTCACTCTCTCTCTCCCTCCCTCTCTCCCTCACTCACTCCCTCACTCACTCTCCCGCTCTCTCTCCCTCTCTCTGTCTCTCCCTCTCTCTCCTTCACTCTCACTCTCTCCCCCTCACTCTCACTCTCTCCCTCTCTCTCTCTCACTCTCTCACACTCTCCCTCACTCTCACTCTCTTCTCCTCACTCTCTCCCTCCATCTCTCTCGCTCTCTCTCCCTCTCCCTCTCTCTCTCCCTCACTCTCCTCACTCCCTCCCTCAACCTCACTCTCACTCTCTCTCTTCCTCACTCTCCCTCTCTCTCTCTCCCTCTCCCTCTCTCTCTCCCTCACTCTCACTCTCACTCTCTCTCTCCCTCACTCTCCCTCTCTCCCTCTCCCTCTCCCTCTCCCTCTCTCTCTCCCTCACTCTCACTCTCACTCTCTCTCTCCCTCACTCTCCCTCTCTCTCTCCCTCACTCTCACTCTCTCACACTCTCCCTCTCTCTCTCCCTCACACTCTCTCCCTCTCCCTCACTCCCTCTTCCTCTCTCTCTCTCTCGCTCACCTTCTCTCTCTCACACTTTCCCTCACTCTCTTCCTCAATCTCCCTCAATCTCTCTCTCTTCCTCACTCTCTCCCTCACTCTCTCTCTCCCTCACTCTCTCTCTCCCTCACTCTCTCTCTCTCCTCCCTCTCTCCTCTCTCTCTCTCTCCCTCACTCTCTCTCTCTCCCTCACTCGCTCTCTCTCTCACTCTCTCTCTCTCCCTCACTCTCTCTCCCTCACTCTCTCTCTCTCTCTCCCTGATGTGCCAAATAACTGCCTGAATCCAAGAGGTTAAAGCTTAAAACTAAAGGCTTTTATTAAGTAAGAACATGGCATCAAGTTAACACAGGGCAACCATCATTCATCACTGACCCAGCCCTTGGTAGAACATTCCAGAAGAGGGGCGGGGCTAGGGAGGAGCATTAGTGGTTACACCGGTAGAACATTCCAGACATTAACAAGTACAACAACAGCAACAATACAAATGCCAGAACACAAGAGTTATTTCATCACATTCCCTCACTCTCTCTCTCCTCCACTCTCTCTCTCCCTCACTCTCTCCCTCACTCTCTCTCCCTCCCTCACTCGCCAAGGGATGATTTACTCACCTCCAGTTTCAGCACCTGAGTCACCAGTTGCTCTGCCTCATGGAGTTCAGCCATCCATGCTGACCCGGGTTCTGCTCCCAAACGTTAAGGGTATTTCTTAAACTCAGAAACCGGTCAGAAATCGCAGACAACAGCAAACTGTTTTGAAGGTTTTTACACCAATGATTCACAGGTTTCTGACAGAGGTCCTACTGGTCAGACCCAATTTTGGAATCGTCTGTTGCTTGGTCAACTGGTCAAGTTAATTTATAAAACTCCATGGGATCCCACATCAGCGGGAGGATTCAGACCACCGTACTGACCCCTCCTCACACTGTCTGAGACCTGACCCCACCGCACACTGTCCGAGACCTGACCCCTCCCCTCACACTGAGAGACCAGAACCCCACCCACCACAGTGCACTCTGACATCTGCCCTCACCACAGCGCACTCTGACCCCTGCCATCACCACAGTGCACTTTGACCCCTGCCCTCACCACAGCGCTCTCTGACCCGCCCTCACCACTGCGCTCTCTGAACCCCGCCCTCACCACAGCGCACTTTCACCCCTGCCCTCACCACAGCGCTCTCTGACCTCTGTCCACACCAAAGAGAACTCTGGCCCCCACCCAAACCACAGTGAAATCTGTCCCCCGGCCTCACCACAGCGCACTCTGACCCCCGCCTCACATTATTAGCAAACAGTTTCTGTAAAAGATACGTTCAATGCAAACGCCAAACTGCAGCATGTCTCCAGGGTCAGGTGGAACCTATCAGAGGAGGCTGTTGGGAGAGAGAGGGATGGAGCGAGACAGACAGAGACAGGCAGAGAGGGAGAGAGAGACAGAAAGAAACAGTGAGATTGATAGACAGATAGAGACAGAGAGAGTTTGAGAGAGAGAGAAATACAATGAAAAATAATTAATATTCAAAAGCAATTTTATATTACAGTATATTTTCTGCTGCTCTGAATCATAGCACAGCACGGGAGGAGGCCATTCGGCCCATCGAGTCTGCGCCGGCTCTTTCGAAGAGCAATCCAGTTAGTCCCGCTCCCCTGCTCTTCCCCAGATCCCGGCAATTTTTTCTTCAAGTATTTATCCAATTCCCTTTTGAAGGCTACTATTGAATCTGTGTCCACCGCCCTATCGGGCAGCGCATTCCAAATCCTAACCTCTCGTTGCGTAAAAATGTTTTTCCTCATGTCGCCTCTGGTTCTTTTTGCCAATCACCTTAAATCCGTGCCCTCTGGTTATCGACCCTTCAGCCATTGGAAACCGTTTCTCTTTATTTACTCTATCTAAACCCTTCATGATTTTAAACGCCTCCATCAAACCTCCTCTTAGCCTTCTCTGCTCCAAGGAGAACAACCCCAGCTTCTCCAGTCTCTCCACATAACTGAAGTCCCTCATCCCTGGAACCATTCTGGTAAATCTCTTCTGCACCCTCTCCAAAGCCTTCAGGTCCTTCCTAAAGTGCGGTGCCCAGAATTGGACACAATACTCCAGCTGGGGCCAAACTGGTGTTTTATACGGGTTTGGTAGGAAAAAATTAGGAGAGACCATACACACTTAAGAAGATATACTTGCTCTTGAGGCAGTTCAGAGAAGGTTCACTCGGTTGATTCCGGAGATGAGGGGGTTGACGTATGAGGAAAGGTTGAGTGGGTTGGGACTCTACTCATTGGAGTTCAGAAGAATGAGAGGCGATCTTATCGAAACATATAAGATTGTGAGGGGGCTTGATCGGGTGGATGCGGTGAGGATGTTTCCACTGATGGGTGAGACTAGAACTAGGGGGCATAATCTTAGAATAAGGGGCTGCCCTTTCAAAACTGAGATGAGGAGAAACTTCTTCACTCAGAGGGTAGTAAATCTATGGAATTTGCTACCTCAGAGAGCTGTGGAAGCTGCAACATTAAATAAATTTAAAACGGAGATAGACAGTTTCCTCGCTGATAAGGGAATTAGGGGTTACGGGGAGAGGGCAGGGAAGTGGACGTGAGTCTAGGTTCGGATCAGCCATGATCCTATTGAATGACGGAGCAGGCCCGAGGGGCCGTATGGCCTACTCCTGCTCCTACTTCTTATGTGTTTATGTTCTAAATGGTACAATTTTACAGGGGGCGCAAGAACAGAGAGACCTGGGGGTGCTTGTGAAGGGAGAGAGCGTGTCCAATTCTGACTCACGCTGTCGTGAGGTCTCACAAACCTGAATTGAAGATCTCCATAAATCCTGAGGCACTCAGGGTGTTGTTCTGTAAGAGAGAGGGACACACAGTTAACAACACAGCCGTGAAGTAAGCAGGATAACCCACCTGGCATTAACCCATAGCCAGGTGCGGGGACATTTCCTGTTCTGGTCGCCGTAAATCTGAATGAAGAAACCAGCTGGCTCGAGGTAAGGCGTACCAAAAAAAAGAAAGGACTTACATTTGTATAGCGCCTTTCACGACCTCAGGACGTCCCAAAGCGCTTTACAGCCAATGAACTACTTTTGAAGTGTAGTCACGGTTGTAATGTAGGAAACGCACACAGCAAGCTCCCACAAACAGCAATGTGATAATCCTTCTTTTCAAATCCCTCCATGGCCTCGCCCTTCCTATCTCTGTAATCTCCTCCAGCCCCATAACCCCCCGAGATATCTCCAATTCTGCCCTCTTGAGAATCCCTGATTATAATCGCTCAACCATTGGCGGCCGTGCCTTCAGCTGCCTGGGCCCTAAGCTCTGGAATTCCCTCCCTAAACCTCTCCGCCTCGCTACCTCTCTTTCCAACACTCCTTAAAACCTCTTTGACCAAGCTTTTGGTCACCTGCCCTAATTTCTCCTTCTGTGGATCAGTGTCAAATTTTTTTGCCTTATAACACTCCTGTGAAGCACCTTGGGATGTTTTACTGCATTAAAGGCGCTATATAAATACAAGTTGTTGTTGTTGTTGTAACGATCAGTAACATGTCATTCTAGAATGGTACACTAGGTGGAGCTGTATGTTTAGTAGTGGGCTACCCACAAGGCAGTAGTCAAGATGGATGCCTGTACATAGTGCACATGGCTGAATAAATGACTAGCTCAAGCTAGCTGTTCATAGTGAAAACATCTATTTATTTATGAACATAACAGTTGTTGTTGATAATAACCAGATAATCTGTTTTAGTGTTGATTGAGGGAGAAATATTGGCCAGGACACCAGGGGAGAACTCCCCTGCTCTTCTTCGAAATAGTGCCGTGGGATCTTTTACGTCCACCTGAGAGAGCAGACGGCGCCTCGGTTTAACGTCTCATCCGAAAGACGGCACCTCTGACAATGCAGCGCTCCCTCAGCACGGCACTGGGAGTGTCAGCCTAGATTTTTGTGCTCAAGTCCCTGGAGTGGGACTTGAACCCACGACCTTCTGACTCAGCGGCAAGGGTGCTGCCCACTGAGCCACGGGCTGACACAGAGCGCTAGAATTTCCCAGGGCCGTGGAGGCGGGATTGGAGGCGTGTGGGGTGTTAAAATCGCAAAATCGGGGAGCACGAACCCTTCCCGCCCCCAACCCGCCTCCATGCCTGTTTCCCAGGAGGTGGGTACCCGACCTGTGCTGGGAGCCGCCTCCCCGAGGCGGGAAGGGGATTAGTGCCAATTAACTGCCTGATAACAGGTAGTTAACAGGCAGTTTTTAGCCTAATCCCTATTTTTATTGCTGAAGTGTGGGATTCCCGACGGCTCCAAACCACGCCAAGTTAGCGAGGCGGACCGTCGGGCTGAAGGACGTGGAGGGGTCGAGATGTCCGGTGTTCAGGTGAGTGATGGGTGCACGAGTGCAGAGGTAAGTGTGTTTGGTGTGTGTAAAGTGTTTAAATAAGTTTTACTTACCTTTACTTACTAATGCAGGCTTCCTCCCTTCAGGTCTCGGGAGTCCCTCATCTCACCGGCACAGAAAGCAGAATGGCCGCGAGCTGTCAAAAGTTGCAGCCTCTGCTTTCTGTTCTGGAGAAATTTCTAAATCAGCCTGAGAGGAAGGAATTAACTTGGAGTACAGACTGTCAGTGTTTGACAGCTTCAAACAGCTGTCAAATGCTGATATTTCATCTGTCAAAAGCTCTTGACAGATGAAATGTCAATCTGTGACGTCACCTGTTGCCGGGTGGCCCTTAATTGGCCTGCTGAGCCCACTGGGCGGGCTCAACAAGGTCAATCAAGGGAAAATCGCGTTGGTTGGCCACAATGCGATGGAGGCGGGACTACAACCCCGAAAGTGGGAGTCCCGCCTCCTACACGCCTCCATTGATAAAATCCAGCCCACAGGCTCTGGCTCCTGCACAGGATAACACATACCAGGCTTGTAGCATCCTTCAGAAGGTCCAACACTGTTCCTTCCGTGCTGGCAGTGTCCGGCTCTGTCCAAACAATCTGGAACAAAAGACAAGGCAGAAATTGAAGACAAATTAAACCTAAAACGTTGCACTTGCAGAGAAGTCACAGAATCGAGCGAAACTATCAGCCATGATTGGGGCGGGGGGCGGTGGGAGTGGTAATGCACAGATCCGTCACTGTGCAATCAGTATCATGCTGTTGAGGATGGAAACTGCAGGTCCTGAGTCCACGAGGTGAATGCAGCCCAGCCCCTCTCTGGCTGCAAGAGCGGGAGTGTCGCCAGTCACAATTTAAACCCCAAGAATGTTCAATCCAAACCGTCAATAATTTAGAGACTGAGATTATCGAGGTAGGAAATGGAAAATGACCCAGTGGCTCACACCTAAGATTGGGGCTGATGCACATTGACGGGACAGTGTAGAGGGAGCTTTACTCTGTATCTAACCCGGGCTGTACCTGCCCTGGGAGTGTTTGATGGGGACAGTGTAGAGGGAGCTTTACTCTGTATCTAACTCCTGCTGTACCTGACCCTGGGAGTGTTTGATGGGACAGTGTAGAGGGAGCTTTACTCTGTATCTAACCTGTGCTGTACCTGCCCTGGGAGTGTTTGATGGGACAGTGTAGAGGGAGCTTTACTCTGTATCTAACCCCGTGCTGTACCTGCCCTGGGGGTGTTTGATGAGACAGTGTAGAGGGAGCTTTACTCTGTATCTAACCCGTGCTGTACCTGCCCTGGGAGTGTTTGATGGGACAGTGTAGAGGGAGCTTTACTCTGTATCTAACCCCGTGCTGTACCTGCTGTAAAGTCTGTGGGTTGTATAACGAAGTAATACACAGACTACAAGAGTAACTTAAACAGGACTTTACTATTCGAAGGTCAGGGCGAATCTGCCCAATAAATTCTGCCACAGCACTTATATACCGGTGTGGTCACCGTCGGTATTACAGTATACAGCAGCCAGGATAAAGTAGTGCCACACCTAAAATAGTTCTCTTAAAGGTGGACGGTTACATACAATAGTTCTCTTAAAGGTAGAACAGTTACATACACTACACCTGCCCTGGGGGTGTTTGATGAGACAGTGTAGAGGGAGCTTTACTCTGTATCTAACCTGTGCTGTACCTGCCCTGGGAGTGTTTGATGGGGCAGTGTAGAGGGAGCTTTACTCTGTATCTATCCCGTGCTCTAACTGCCCTGGGGGTGTTTGATGGGACAGTGCTGAGGGATTGGAGCGTCACTGAGCCCACACCTGCGGGTCTCACTCCCCTTCCCCGTCCCTCACAATTACCTCCGGGTTGAAGTCACTGGTAGAGATGCTGTTCTCTCTGTAAAAACAGAAGCAGATGATTACAACTCGATCAGTAGTAGAACTGCCCATAAAAGCACATTGCATTGACTGTGACTGTCTCAAAGAATGTGAGAGATACCCCAGCGAGTTAAACCCAGAAACTCCAAGGGGGTTAATCCCAGGAACACCGGGGACTCAAAACCCAACAGGAGGGATTTTAACCCAGATGGGGGAGGGAGTGGACGTTTAAGATGGTGGATAGCGTTCTGATCAAGCGGGGCTGCTTTGTCCTAGATTGTATCGAGCTTCTTGAGTGTTGTTGGAGCTGCACCCATCCAGACAAGTGCGGAGATGGTGCAGTTGGGTTTCTGAACACTGGTGACCCCCCCAGGATGTTGATGGTAGGGAATTTGGTGACGGTCGACTCTCTCCTGTTGGAGGTGGTCATTGCCTGGCAGAAAGTGCCGCGAATGTTACTTGCCACTCATCAGCCCAAGCCTGGATGTTGTCCAGGTCTTGCTACATAAGGCAATGGAATGCTTCATTCTCTTAGGAATTGTGAATCGAGTAGTTCACTGTGCAATCATCCGTGAACAGCCCCACTTCTGACCTTATGTTGGAGGGAAGGTCATTGATGAAGCAGTTGAAGATGGTTGGGTCTCGGACACGGCCCTGAGCATCTCCTGCAGCGATGTCCTGGGGCTGAGATGATTGGCTTCCAATAACCACAACCATCTTCCTTTGTGCTAGGTATGACTCCAGCCAGTGGAGAGTCTCCCCCCTGGTCCCCCTCGGGCTCCTTGGTGCCGCACTCGGTCAAATGCTGCCTTGATGTCAAGGGCAGTCACTCTCACCTGACCTCTGGAATTCAGCTCTTTTGTCCATGGTTGGACCAAGGCTGTAATGAGGTCTGGAGCCGAGTGGTCCTGGCGGAACTCAAACTGGGCATCAGTGAGCGGGTTATTGGTGAGTAAGTGCTGCTTGATAGCACTATCGATGACACCTTCCATCACTTTGCTGATGATTGAGAGTAGACTGATGGGGCGGTATTTGGCCGGGTTGGGTTTATCCTGATTATGAATGTCATCATAATTTTAAAGATCTCTCTCAGGTCTCCTCTTAGTTTTTCTATTTTCCACAGGAAAGAGCCTTAGCCTATTCAATCTTTCCTGATAATTGTACCCTCTCAAGGGCCTCGAATGTTCTTGGTGGCCCACGGTCCCAACAATTTTTAAGCTGACTTTGGGCGGCATGTTACACCCAGCTACGTTACATCCAATTGGGACATTATGTTCAGGCGCTACGATCATTTTTGAAGCAATGAATGTTTGCACCGGAGCCGTGCAATGTGTTAATTCACTGACATTCCGCAGAGGGTGAAATGACTCCATTCCCCTTGATGCTGTACCTGGACGCGTTGCTTTTCTTTGCAAAAATCCGCAGAAAGAACTCTCCCTCCATGTCCTTCTTGAACGTGGACGGCACGATGATGTACTGGCCCGGAGGGAGATGCAGGCGCCGAGCCACTGCCCGGCTGTTGACGTAGTTGCCTGAGTAAAACGCAGGCTTCTGATAACGGAAGAACTTTTTGCCAAAGTGGGAGGCCTGGTTCTGAAACTTGACAGAATAATTATTAGAGGTGTGAGCGAACCTGTTAATTACAGCGGAGCGTGTGATTACACGCTGCCTCATTACTTTCTCCAAATCCCTACATGGCCTCACCCCCTCCCTATCTCTGTAACCTCCTCCAGCCCTCCGAGACATCTGCGCTCCTCCAATTCTGGCCTCTTGCGCATCCCCGATTTTAATCGCTCCACCACTGGCGGGCGTGCCTTCAGCTGCCAAGCTCCTAAGCTCTGGAATTTCCTCCCTAAACCTCTCCGCCTCTCTCTCTCTCCTCTTTAAGACGCTGCTTAAAACCTGCCTCCTTGACCAAGCTTTTGGTCGTCCGTCCTAATATCTCCTTATGTGGCTCTGTTGTGGAGTATTTTAAACCAACACTCCACACAAGGTTTTTAGATCGATAGTCAAGTTGTCTTTATTACCCCGGTGGGGAGACAGTCAGCTCTGTCTTAGCCAGACTTCTCCAAATTGTTACAGCACACACTACATTTTTATACATTACAATAAGCATGGCAGCCTCATGCACAATTCATTCCTGCAACCTGATTGGATCTTGGCCTGCATGCACCTTCCCAGATTGGTTACGAATCTTAATGTAAACATGTATAAACTGCCTCCTCAATCAATCACTCAAACTGCTGAATGCTAATTAAAAGACACCTTGGAATGTGACCTAGGCAATAAAGCTGTTTAAAGGCAGTTGAAATGCTGGACATCCCGTCTCCATTTAATTGTTTTATCTCTTCAAAGGTCAGCTATCTTGACCGTATCTTTACAGATGTGGCCTTTCACGTTAGCACCTGTCTTTCTTACACCGTTCAGTGAAACTGCCAGCGATGTCATTTTAGCTCTTTCCCCCACTGCAGGCTCGGTGTCAAATTTTGTTTGATAATCGCTCCTGTGGAGTGCCCGGGGGACATTAAAGGCGCTATATAAATATAAGTTGTTGTTTCTCCTACTTAACAATCCACTCAGGCTCCCACTCGCCCGACAGTGAGGGATGGCCGAACAAGCCACGTCTTGCTTAATGTTACTGAACGGCTACAGTGCGCGTCCTTCTGTGATTCAGCTCCCTCACTGCCGGATCAGCCCGATTGGTGTCAGTAGTGGGAGATGGTGGCTGATGTATGAAAACTACTAGGCACTTGGTCTGAGTGTCCACTTGCCTGGATGAGTGCAGCTCCAACAACACTCAAGAAGCTCGACACCATTCAGGATAAAGCAGCCCGCTTGATTGGCACCCCATCCACCACCTCCAACATTCACTCCCTCCACCACCGGCGCACTGTGGCTGCAGTGTGTACCATCTACAAGATGCACTGCAGCAACTCGCCAAAGCTCCTTCAAGATTTATGTGCTCAAGTCTCTGGAGTGGGACTTGAACCTACAACCTTCTGATTGAGAAAATGAGAGTGCGGCCCACTGGGCCACGGCTGACACTTGTGCATCGACTGGTTGGGTTGGAGGGTTGATGGTGAGCCCTGGAGGAACCGGCCCCAGACTCGCTATGCTATCTTCTCTTTGGGTAACTGGGTCCTGGCACTCAGTTAGTTACTGCGGGACAGAGTCGCATTTCCACACGGTAGACACGACACAGGTTGGAGCGTGTTACAGCGCAGTAATGGCTTGGGGCGCTGGGCGGTGGGTTGACAAGGTGTCAGATACCACAAGTGTGAATAGTTTCCCAGTATCATTTCAACTGTGAAGCGAGTTGCATTCTTTGAGCAAGCTCCAGCCTGCGTCCTTCTGTGAAATGCGTGCAGCCGGAGAGGCGGGGGAGATGAGTTTCATCCACTTTCGTGCAACTGTTGTTTTAATAAGTGGCGGTTTCTGAGGTGAACAAAGCCTCCTGCAATCGAACCCTCTGATTGAGACTGCAACCACAAGGGATTGGGAAGCCTATAGGTATCTAGCTAAGATAGTTCTATCTAGATAAATCTATCGATACAAAGATGGGAGGGAAAGCAGTGAGTGAGGAGGACATAAAAAACCTGCGAAAGGACATAGACAGGCTAAGTGAGTGGGCAGAAATTTGGCAGATGGAATATAATGTTGGAAAGTGTGAGGTTATGCACTTTGGCAGAAAAAATCAAAGAGCAAGTTATTATCTAAATGGAAAGAAACTGCAAAGTGCTACAGTACAAAGGGATCTGGGGGTCCTGGTGCATGAAACACAGAAGGTTAGTATGCAGGTACAGCAGGTGATCAGGAAGGCCAATGGAATCTTGGCTTTTATTGCAAGGGGGATGGAGTATAAAAGCAGGGAAGTCTTGCTTCAGTTATACAGGGTACTGGTGAGGCCACACCTGGAATACTGCGTGCAGTTTTGGTTTCCATATTTAAGAAAAGATACACTTGCTCTCGAGGCAGTTCAGAGAAGGTTCACTTGGTTGATTCCGGAGATGAGGGGGTTGACTTATGAGGAAAGGTTGAGTAGGTTGGGCCTCTACTCATTGGAATTCAGAAGAATGAGAGGCGATCTTATCGAAACATATAAGATTGTGAGAGGGCTTGATCGGGTGGATGCGGGGAGGATGTTTCCACTGATGGGTGAGACCAGAACTAGGGGGCATAACCTTAGGATAAGGGGCTGCCCTTTCAAAACTGAGATGAGGAGAAACTTCTTCACTCAGAGGGTAGTAAATCTATGGAATTTGCTACCTCAGAGAGCTGTGGAAGCTGCGACATTAAATAAATTTAAAACAGTGACAGACAGTTTCCTAGCTGATAAGGGAATTAGGGGTTATGGGGAGCGGGCAGGGAAGTGGACGTGAGTCTAGGTTCGGATCAGCCATGATCCTATTGAATGGCGGAGCAGGCCCGAGGGGCCGTATGGCCTACTCCTGCTCCTACTTCTTATGTTCTTATGTTCTAACAGCACCTTCTAAACCCGCGACCTCTACCACTTAGAAGGACAAGGGCAGCAGATGCATGGGAACATCACCACCTACAAGTTCCCCTCCAAGCCACACACCATCCTGACTTGGACCTGTATCGCCGTTCCTTCACTGTCGCTGGGCCAAAATCCTGGAACTCCCTTCCTAACAGCATTGTGGGTGTACCTACACCATATGGACTGCAGCGGTTCAAGAAGGCGGCTCACCACCATCTTCTCAAGGGCAATTAGGGATGGGCACTAAATGCAGGCCTAGCCAGCGACGCCCACATCCCATCAATGAATTTAAAAAAAGTATTAAACAAGGCTTTAATCCACTGTTTTTCAACATGGAAGTCTAGTTGTGTCCTTCACTAATTCCTGTTAAAGAATGTCCTGAGCAAGCTGGGCCCATGCCCGAGTATTTATACTCTCCCTGGTCAGCGCCACCAGCAGGCCGCCCAGTATTATTTCATAAGTCATTTCCATATGAATGGCAAGATTCATGTCAGTGGCCACATGGTTAGTTGGGCACTGGGTGCCTGCTTTAGCCAGATGTCCAGGGGGACCAGCCAGCCACTGCCAAAAGTAACGTCGACAATGGTGAGGGCTTAACGCCAGCCCCTCTGGATGGCCTCACGGGTCATACATAGGTCAACCTGCCCATAAACCAAAGCCATAACGCGGCCTAACCTATGAGCAGGCACTGGGATATCCCCGTCTCACAGCTGCCGGAACTGCTGTCAGTTGGGTGGGAAATAAATTATGTTGGACCCGACAGTCAGAGGGGTCATAAGAACAGAAGAAATAGGAGCAGGAGTCGGCCATTTGGCCCCTCGAGCCTGCTCCGCCATTCAATAAAATCATGGCTGATCTTCGACCTCAACTCCACTTTCCCGCCCGATCCCCATATCCCTTAATTCCCCAAAATTGATCGATCTCTGTCTTGAATATGCTCAACGACTGAGCCTCCACAGCCCTCCAGGGTAGAGAATTCCAAAGATTCACCGCCCTCTGAGTGAAGAGATTTCTCCTCATCTCAGTCCTAAATGGCCAAGCCCTTATCCTGAGCTGTGACCCCCCTCGTTCCAGACACTCCAGCCTCCTGAGAGGCAGGGAAAATGGGCAGTGAGCCGAGTCCAGAAATGGGTGTGGAACCAGCCAGCGGGGCAGCTGAAAGGGTCCTCGGGGTCTTAGTAGACTCAACACAGGAGAAAGATGGGCAGAAAAAGACCAGGGCATCCATTGAGTCCGTCCCGTTCAATCGTGCTGCAACGAAGCTGCATGACCCCCCGAGTTGTTCCCACCCGTCGGCATGCCGTGTAATCTCTTGGGCGAGACAACAGAAAACAGATTGAAAAAGGCCCTGGGCCAATTCAGGTGAATAGGGTTCTGGGCAATTGCTCTCTGAACAACAACAACTTGCATTTATATAGTGCCTTTAACGTAGAAAAACATCCCCAAGGGGCTTCACAGGAGTTTTATAAAATAAAAACTTGACACCGAGTCACTTAAGGAGAAATTAGGGCAGATGACCAAAAGTTTGGTCAACGAGGTAGGCTTTAAGGAACGTCTTAAAGGAGGAGAGAGCGAGGTGGAGAGGTTTAGGCAGGGAATTCCAGGGCTCAAGGCCCAGGCAGCTGAAGGCTCAAAGGTGGTTGGAAATGAGCTCCAAGAGAGAACTGTGACCATGAGGTACTTCACAAAATGTCCCACCTACCTTTTGGGTGACACATCCAACCAATGTCGAGCCCCAATCAACAAAAACCACTAGAATCCATCCCCAAAGGTCATGCTCGCTTCCTGCAGGGCTCCGGTCAGATCGCACCTCGAGAACTATCTCCAGTTCTGGTCACAATGGAGACCTTCAGACACTGGAACCAGCGCAGAAAAGAAGCACAGGGCTGCTCTGCAGTGTCGGGGTCTGGGTTACGGGGAAAGGCTGCCAAGACTTGGGCTATTAAGCTTGGGCAGGAGGTGTCTGAGAGGTGATCTTACAGAGGGATACAAGATAGTTGGTCACCCCACTACAGGAAGGATGTGATCGCATTCGAGAGGGTACAGAGGAGATTTACGAGGATGTTGCCAGGACTGGCGAATTTGAGCTATGAGGAAAGATAGAAACATAGAAGATAGGAGCAGGAGTAGGCCATTCGGCCCTTCGAGCCTGCTCCACCATTCAATGAGATCATGGCTGATCATCCAAATTCAGTACCCTGTCCCTGCCTTCTCCCCATATCCCTTGATCCCTTTAGCTTTAAGAAATATAAACTCCTTCTTGAATATATTTAATGAATTGGCCTCAACTGCCTTCTGTGGTAGAGAATTCCACAGGTTCACCGCTCTCTGGGTGAAGAAATTCCTCCTCATCTCTGTCCTAAATGGCTTACCCCTTATCCTTAGACTGTGAACCCTGGTTCTGGACTCCCTCGACCATCGGGAACATCCTTCCTGCATCTAGTCTGTCTAGTCCTGTTAGATTGGATCGGCTGGGCGATAACAAAATACTGCGGATGCTGGAAATCCGAAATAACAACAGAAAACGCTGGAAAAACTTAGTAGGCCAGGGCAACATCCGTGGAGAGAGAAACAGAGTCAATGTTTCAGGTCGATGACCTTTCGTCAGAACTGGAAAAAAGCAGGAAAAGGAGGGGTTGTTTTCTTTGGAACTGAGGAGGCCGAGGGGGAGACTTGATTGGGGTGTATAAAATTATGAGGGGCCTAGATTGAGTGGATAGGAGAGACCTGTTTACCTTAGCAGAGAGGTCAACAACCAGGGGGCATAGATTTAAAGTAATTGGGGGAAGGTTTAGAGGGGAGTTGAGGAGAATTTTCTTCACCCAGAGGGTGGTGGGGGTCTGGAACTTACTGCCTGAAAGGGTGGTAGAGGCAGAAACCCTCATCACATTCAAAAAGTACTTGGATCTGCACTTGAAGTGCCGTAACTTACAGGGCTACGGACCAAGAGCTGGAAAGTGGGATTAGACTGGGTAGCTCTTTGTTGGCCGGCACAGACACGATGGGCCGAATGGCCTCCTTCTATGCCGTAAGATTCTATGAATGGCAAAGATAAATTCAGAAAATGACTTGACATTAAACTGTGAGAGATGGACAAGAGGACACCCGTTCAAACTAGCGAGAGATAAATTTAAGACCGATATCAGGACACTCTTCGCACAGATAGAGATTGACACGTGGAATTGATAGTGCAGAGCAGGGGAGGAGAACAATCTGGACTGATTCAACAAATGATTGGAACGTTGCAGCGGGAGAGCCTGGGGCTGTTCCACGTGGAGGGAGCTAAAACGGACATCTTGGGAACTAAACGGGTGATGGCAGAGGAGTCAGAAAGATGGACTGTACCCTCACCACAGCTGGACACCCTTTCCCCCCAAGACGTCGGAATACCGGGAGGGGGGTCCCAGCCCTGTGCAAATCTCTTGTTAGGTAGGGTAGCTATCTGAAGCTGATCAGCCGGGAGTGCAGGCAATCATCACTGAGGGGTGTTGGGGGCGGGGGGGAGGGCGGGGGGAGTGGAGGGGGGGGGGTAGGAGAGGGGGGAGGGGTAACCAGCTGTCAATCTCCTCACTGAGGGGGCGAGAGGGGGAAAACCAGATCTGCTAATTATTTCCAACTGACGTCCGCGGAAGTCTCAGGGCCGCTGGATACGTACCCGTTCAGGGACCTGCAAGAGAAACACAAAGGGGTTAATGTCCTGCTAACACATACAGCGCCCAAGTATAAATCACTCCCCCCCGTCCCTCCCCCCTCCATCTCTCTCATTATCTCATTGCAAATTTCCCTCCTATCTCCCTGCCTCTCTGACACAAATTATCTCTCTATCTCTTCATTACCTCCGTGTCTGTCCCCCTAATAATCACCTGTCCTTCTTTCTCCCTCATTATTTCCCATTTAATCCGTCTCATCTTCATCATATCTCTCTCGTTGTATCTTTCCCATTTTCTCTATATTTCCACTTCATTATCTCTGTCTTCTTCCCACATTTTATTTCTCTTCCTGCTCATTCTTTCTTTTGCACCCCATTACATCTCTGCCCCTAATCATCCTCCTGTCTCTCGTTAGCTCCCTTGCCACTGGCCCTCTGGTTGTCTCTCTCTCCCACTGGCCCTCTGGTTGTCTCTCTCTCCCACTGGCCCTCTGGTTGTCTCTCACTCCCACTGGCCCTCTGGTTGTCTCTCTCTCCCACTGGCCCTCTGGTTGTCTCTCTCTCTCCCACTGGCCCTGAGGTTGTCTCTCTCTCCCACTGGCCCTGAAGTTGTCTCTCTCTCCCACTGGCCCTCTGGTCGTCTCTCTCTCTCCCACTGGCCCTGAGGTTGTCTCTCTCTCCCACTGGCCCTGAGGTTGTCTCTCTCTCCCACTGGCCCTCTGGTTGTCTCTCTCTCTCCCACTGGCCCTGAGGTTGTCTCTCTCTCCCACTGGCCCTGAAGTTGTCTCTCTCTCCCACTGGCCCTCTGGTCATCTCTCTCTCTCCCACTGGCCCTGAGGTTGTCTCTCACTCCCACTGGCCCTGAGATTGTCTCTCTCTCCCACTGGCCCTGAGGTTGTCTCTCTCTCCCACTGGCCCTCTGGTTGTCTCTCTCTCCCACTGGCCCTCTGGTTGTCTCTCTCTCCCACTGGCCCTCTGGTTGTCTCTCTCTCCCACTGGCCCTGAGGTTGTCTCTCTCTCCCACTGGCCCTGAGGTTGTCTCTCTCTCCCACTGGCCCTCTGGTCGTCTCTCTCTCTCCCACTGGCCCTGAGGTTGTCTCTCACTCCCACTGGCCCTGAGATTGTCTCTCTCTCCCACTGGCCCTGAGGTTGTCTGTCTCTCCCACTGGCTCTCTGGTTGTCTCTCTCTCCCACTGGCTCTCTGGTTGTCTCTCACTCCCACTGGCCCTGAGGTTGTCTCTCACTCCCGCCCAAGCCCACCCGCGCAGCACACTGTTCAGTACACAGGAACAGGAGTGGGCCATTCAGCCCCTCAAGCCTGCTCCGCCATGTAATTAGATCACGGCTGATCTGCACCTCAACTTCCATTTGCTCACTGTCGACGCTCCCCCCTTAAATTTTTTTGGTACTGAGCCACTCTACCCCTAATAATAGAGTCTAGTAACTTCTCCACAAACGATGTCCGACCTGTGGTTACCTGGTTTCTCGCTCACACCCTTCCTAAATAATGGAGTGACATTAGCAATTTTTCAGTGTAACAGCAGAATTTCTAAAGCAAGAGATATTTGAAAGATGCTTCTGCTATTTCCTTGCCCTGGGGTGGAAGCCACCAGGTCCTAGAGTTTTATCTATCCTAAGTCCCATTATTTTCTCCATTGATACTTTAAAAAAAAACTAATATTCAATACAATAAGTTCCGCTCCTTGATTTATTTTTAGTTTCCCTTCTAGCACTGGTAGTTTACCCTCTGTGCAAACAGATACAAAGTATCTGGGAACACCACCACCTCCAAGTTCCCCTCCAAGTCACACACCAGCCTGACTTGGAAATATATCGGCCGATCCTTCATCGTCGCTGGGTCAAAATCCTGGAACTCCCTCCCTAACAGCACTGTGGGAGCACCTTCACCACACGGACTGCAGCGGTTCAAGAAGGCGGCTCACCACCACCTTCTCCAGGGCAATTAGGGATGGGCAATAAATGCTGGCCTTGCCAACGATACCCACATTCTATGAACAAATTTTTTTAAATGTGTTTAATAAATCTATCATTACCTTATCGCCTGCGTCTGTCTTTAATGGGCCCACATCTCCCTTAGTCACTCTATTACTCTTAGGGGGAAAAATTCAGTATCGCCCTGTTTGGGGCGCCATTATCGGCCGTGCGCAAAGTTTAGCGCCTGGCGCTAATTATCGCCCCCGACTGCAAACTTGGCTTTTATCGCCCCTGGAGGTGATTGGAGTGCTAAATCAGGTGCTTCACACCTGTCTTAAGGCGCAAAGTCCGAGGAGCGAGGCGCTACCTCAGAGCGCTGGCGATGCAAGGAAGGGCAAATCAAAATGAACCTGCAAAGTGCTGCTCAGTATCCAAAACTCCTTCACACAGCGTTGAATCTCTCCAGAAGTCTCTCTCTCTCTCTCTCAGAATGCGTGGTGCAAAAATGTCACCGACAAAAAATGGCAGGAAGCGGTCGCCTTTAAATAGCGCTCCCCCAGTCCCTTTCTGACAGCATAACGCTCCCCTCAACCTGTCGTTGCTAGCGGCAGGCGGTAAGGCAGGGGGCGCCACTCAATATCCAGTCCGGGGCGCTACCGGGACGTTGCGCACTCGACTGACGTCACAATCTGCCGGCGCAGGAGATCGTGGCGGTAGTGGTTAGTGCTGCCGCAAAATGTCTAGTTAATTTTGCGAGCGGCGCAAACATCGCCGCGCCCGGGCGCGAGTGGCTTTGCGCCCCAATTGGCGCCCTCTTAACGCGCTAACGGGAGGCGCAAACAACTGAATTTTTCCCCCTTAGTATATTGATAAAACCATTTGCTATTAGCCTTCATTTTACTTGCAAGATTTTTCCCCATTTTCAGCGCTCGTATATGTATAGCTCCCTGTGTAACACATTGTTCAGTACACACATCTGTGTGTGTGTGTGTCGGATGATGTTGGAGTTACTCACTGCAAAGATGAAGAACGCGATGTAGAGGAAGTTGATCTTATCTTTCTTTCGGCCGTATTTCTGGAGGAGTTCCACTGTGACCGTGCAGGACACCTCATCATCATTTGGATCATCGTCCTCCTCGAGCAGTGTCAGTCTGTACTGGGGGTTTGTCCAAAACGTTTCTAGTGTAAGTGGGTTGGGGGGGGGGAGGGGGAGCGAACCAGGAGAGAATAAGAGAAATGTCAGTGAATCTGCGAGCTCCGGGCTCAGAGGGAAGTCCACTGAATGTTGCCAGCCCTTAGAGATTGGCATCCCTGACTACTGTCCAGTTACACAATGGACATGTTCCGTTATGTATCTGCTCTCCAAGTATTCCCATATTCCTAAACAGACGGTCAATCTAGCACCCCTTGGGACTCTACCTCAAGCTCCCACAGATCTAGCACCCCTTGGGACTCTACCTCAAGCTCTCACAGATCTAGCACCCCTTGGGATTCTACCTCAAGCTTCCACAGATCTAGCACCCCTTGGGACTCTACCTCAAGCTCCCACAGATCTAGCACCCCTTGGGACTCTACCTCAAGCTCCCACAGATCTAGCACTCCTTGGGACTCTACCTCAAGCTCCCACAGATCTAGCACTCCTTGGGACTCTACCTCAAGCTCCCACAGATCTAGCACCCCTTGGGACTCTACCTCAAGCTCCCACAGATCTAGCACTCCTTGGGACTCTACCTCAAGCTCCCACAGATCTGGCACCCCTTGGGACTCTACTTGGGACTCTACCTCAAGCTCCCACAGATCTGGCACCCCTTGGGACTCTACTTGGGACTCTACCTCAAGCTCCCACAGATCTAGCACCCCTTGGGACTCTACTTCAAGCTCCCACAGATGGAGCACCATTTGGAGCTGTAACTCCAGCTCCTACAGTTCTAACACTCCCCGGGCTGTACCTCAATCTCCCACCCTTGTGTGTCTTCACCTCCCTCAGAACATAAGAACATAAGAATTAAGAGCAGGAGTTGGCCATACGGCCCCTCGAGCCCGCTCCGCCATTCAATAAGATCATGGCTGATCTTCGACAGCACCTCCCAAACCCGTGACCTCTTCCACCTAGAAGGACAAGGGCAGCAGGCGCACGGGAACACCACCACCTCCAAGTTCCCCTCCAAGTCACACACCATCCTGACTTAGAAATATATCGCCGATCCTTCATCGTCGCTGGGTAAAAGTCCTGGAACTCCCTACCTAACAGCACAGTGGGAGCACCTTCACCACACGGACTGCAGCGGTTCAAAAAGGCGGCTCACCACCACCTTCTCAAGGGCAACTAGGGATGGGCAATAAATGCTGGCCTTGCCAGCGATGCCCACATCCCATAAACAAATAAATTAAACATTTTTAAAAACTCCACTTTCCCGCCTGATCTCCATATCCCTTGATTCCCCTAGAGTCCAAAAATCTATCGATCTCAGCCTTGAATATACTCAACGACTGAGCACCCACAGCCCTCTGGGGTAGAGAATTCCAAAGATTCACCACCCTCTGAGTGAAGAAATTCCTCATCTCAGTCTTAAATGGCCGACCCCTTATCCTGAGACTGTGACCCCTGGTTCTAGACTCTCCAGCCAGGGGGAAACAACCTCTCAGCATCTATCCTGTCAATCCCCCTTCAGAGTCTTGTATGTTTCAATGACATCTCCTCTCATTCTTCTAAACTCCAGAGAATATCGGCCCAATCTACACAATCTGAGGCTTCCCTTCTATACAGTTTTCAAAGTCAAACTTTGCGTCACCTAACCACTACTGTCTGATTTAAAATAGCTCTAACATTTATAAAGCACCTTAATCAGGCTCTCAGGACGTCTCAGACTATTTTACTTGCGATGAATTACTTTTTTTGTGTAGTCACTGTTGTAATGTAGGTGAACGCGGCAGCCAAATACTGCACAGCAAGATCCCGGGTGATATTTTTTTTTTGGGGGGGAGCTTTGGTTGAGGGGGGAATGTTGGCCACAACTCCCGGCTCTTTTTCCAACAGCACCGTGGGATCTTTAACGTCCGCCTGGACGGCCAGACGGGAGCCTCGGTTTAGCGTCGCATCCGAAAGACGGCACCTCCAACAGCGCGGCACTCCCTCGGCGCTGCACTGTGAGCGTCGGTCTGGATGATGGGCTCCAGGCCCGGAGTGAGACTTGAACCCACGACCTTCCGATTCGTGACAGCAGCTTCTCTCACGCTTTTCACCCTCGGTGCTGCCCTGCACTTTGGGTCTGACCCTTCAACCCATGGGGAGGAAGGGGCCAGGCGGGGTGGGGGGTGGGGTGGGCGGGGGGTTCTCAATATTTAAAAAATCTCCGCGTGTCTATGTAACTGTACGCTGTTGTATGCACTCTATCCACAGATAAGAACATAAGAAGTAGGAGCAGGAGTAGGCCATACGGCCCCTCGGGCCTGCTCCGCCATTCAATAGGATCATGGCTGATCCGAACCTAGACTTACGTCCATTTCCCTGCCCGCTCCCCATAACCCTTAATTCCCTTATCTGCTAGGAAACTGTCTATCTCTGTTTTAAATTTATTTAATGTCGCAGCTTCCACAGCTCTCTGAGGTAGCAAATTCCATAGATTTACTACCCTCTGAGTGAAGAAGTTTCTCCTCATCTCAGTTTTGAAAGGGCAGCCCCTTATTCTAAGATTATGCCCCCTAGTTCTAGTCTCACCCATCAGTGGAAACATCCTCCCCGCATCCACCCGATCAAGCCCCCTCACAATCTTATATGTTTCGATAAGATCGCCTCTCATTCTTCTGAATTCCAATGAGTAGAGGCCCAACCTACTCAACCTTTCCTCATAAGTCAACCCCCTCATCTCCGGAATCAACCGAGTGAACCTTCTCTGAACTGCCTCGAGAGCAAGTATATCTTTTCTTAAATATGGAAACCAAAATTGCACGCAGTATTCCAGGTGTGGCCTCACCAGTACCCTGTATAACTGAAGCAAGACTTCCCTGCTTTTATACTCCAACCCCCTTGCAATAAAAGCCAAGGTTCCATTGGCCTTCCTGATCATCTGCTGTACCTGCATACTAACCTTCTGTGTTTCATGCACCAGGACCCCCAGATCCCTTTGTACTGTAGCACTTTGCAGTTTCTTTCCATTTAGATAATAACTTGCTCTTTGATTTTTTCTGCCAAAGTGCATAACCTCACACTTTCCAACATTATATTCCATCTGCCAAATTTCTGCCCACTCACTTAGCCTGTCTATGTCCTTTTGCAGGTTTTTTATGTCATCCTCACTCACTGCTTTCCCTCCCATCTTTGTATCGATAGATTTATCTAGATAGACCTATCTTAGCTAGATACCTATAGGCTTACCAATCCCTTGTGGTTGCAGTCTCAATCAGAGGGTTCGATTGCAGGAGGCTTTGTTCACCTCAGAAACCGCCACTTATTAAAACAACTGTTGCACGAAAGTGGATGAAACTCATCTCCCCCGCCTCTCCAGCCGCACGCATTTCGCAGAAGGACGCAGGCTGGAGCTTGCTCAAAGAATGCAACTCGCTTCACAGTTGAAATGATACTGGGAAACTATTCACACTTGTGGTATCTGACACCTTGTCAACCCACCGCCCAGCGCCCCAAGCCATTACTGCGCTGTAACATGCTCCAACCTGTGTCGTGTCTACCGTGTGGAAATGCGACTCTGTCCCGCAGTAACTAACTGAGTGCCAGGACCCAGTTACCCAAAGAGAAGATAGCATAGCGAGTCTGGGGCCGGTTCCGCCAGGGCTCACCGTCAACCCTCCAACCCAACCAGTCGATGCACAAGTGTCAGCCGTGGCCCAGTGGGCCGCACTCTCATCTCTCAGTCAGAATAGGTCGTGGGTTCAAGTCCCACTCCAGAGACTTGAGCAC
Organism: Somniosus microcephalus; assembly: GCF_052327205.1. NCBI lineage: Eukaryota > Metazoa > Chordata > Chondrichthyes > Squaliformes > Somniosidae > Somniosus > Somniosus microcephalus. Next base: position 13,906,062 of record NC_141020.1, on the reverse strand, counting down.
ATAAATCTAGGCTGACACTCCCAGTGCGGTACTGAGGGAGTGCTGCACTGTCGGATCTCTCTATCTGCTCTCTCAGGTGGATGTGAAAGATCCCATGGCACTATTTTGAAGAAGAGCAGGGGGAGTTCTCCCTGGGGCCAATATTTATCCCTCAACCAACATAACAAAAACAGATTATCCGGTCATTATCACATTGCTGTTTGTGGAAGCTTGCCGTGTGCAAATTGGCTGCTGCGTTTCCCACATTACAACAGTGACTACACTTCAAAAGTAATAAATTGGCTTAAAGTGCCTCGGGACATCCTGAGGTTGTGAAAGACACATGTCTTTCTGATTCATTTGCAGCATTGCAAATTTTAAATGAACAGAAATCAGCAGAAAGAAGGAGGCAGTTGGGACTGTGCCAATCAACCCTAAGCAGCTAACAGCTCCTCTGCATGCTCACACTGTCTCGAAACGCATCAACACGTCCTCCCCTCTCCAACTCATTATACCTCAGGGCCTCAAAAAGTGTGGCACACCTCCTCACCTCTCCCTCGGTCCTGCCCTTCCTCTTACTATCAGCAGGCTTTTCCACCTTAATGCCTTTCGCGCCGACTCTTCTCAACCTTGGTGCCCTTTGCCCGTGTCTCGCAATGTGTAAGAACATAAGAAATAGGAGCAGGAGTAGGCCAATCGGCCCCTCGAGCCTGCTCCGCCATTCAATAAGACCATGGCTGATCTGATCCTAACCGCCAATCCACTATCACAGAACCATCTCCTGAATCTAACAGAATTAGACACACGAAATAGGAGCAGGATCAGGCTACACGGCCCCTGGGCCCGCTCCGCTACCCACAGGGCCATGACCGATCCGAACCTAGACTCATGTCCAAATTCCTGCCCGCTCCCCGTAACCCTTAATTCCCTTTACTTCTAGGAAACTGTCTATTTCTGTTTTAAATTTATGTAATGATGTAGCTTTGACAGCTTTTTGGGGCAGCATATTCCATGGACCTACCACCCTCTGAGTGAAGTAGTTCCTCCTCATCTCAGTTTTGAAGGAGTGGCCCCTTATTCTAAGACTATGCCCCCTAGTTCTAGTTTCACCCATCATTGGGAACATCTTCCCTGCATCCACCCGATCCAACCCCTTCACAATCTTATATGTTTCAATAAGATCGCCTCTCATTCTTCTGAACTCCAATGAGTAACAGTTGATGCCGCTCGGCGGCAGCGGCGGCGGCGTGGCCGAGAGGCGTCACTGGGCGCCGTGCAGCGTGGCGTTCGGCGCCCGTACCTTCGTTAGCGTTGCCACCGGCGCTGATTCCTGACATCCACATGCCCTCGTGGCAAGTCAAGGCCCACACGCAGTTGGTGCTGTGTTGGCACAGGGGATTGAGACTGCACAGCTCCATCTGTGTGAAGCTCTCCACGAATATATTAGCCGGTATCCTGCACAGGGAGGGAGTGAGACACGGAACAAAAAGGTTAGTGAGCGAGGTCCAACAGCTTTGACCCGGATGCGTATTCAACCTAAAACAGAATCCGGATATAAAAGAAAGACTTGCATTTCACGACCACCGGACGTCCCAAAGCACTTTATAGCCAATGAAGTACTTTTTTGAAGTGTAGTCACTGTTGTAATGTGGGAAACGCAGCAGCCAATTTGCGCACAGCAAGCTCCCACAAACAGCAATGTGATAATGACCAGATAATCTCTTTTTAGTGATGTTGGTTGAGGGATAAATATTGGCCCCAGGACACCGGGGGGAACTCCCCCTGCTCGTCTTCAAAATAGTCGCTGTAGGACCTTTCACGTCCACCCAAGAGAGCAGACGGGGCCTCGGTTTAACGTCTCATCCAAAAGATGGCACCTCTGACAATGCAGCACTCCCTCAGTACTGCACTGGGAGTGTCAGCCTAGCTTTACGTGCTCAAGTCTCTGGAGTGGTGGCTTGAACCCACGACCTACTGACTCAGAGGCAAGAGTGCTGCCCACTGAGCCACGGCTGACACACAGTCTTGAAACCAAAATGTTCCTCCATTGCTGAATGTCACGTCTCCGGAACGAACAGCAACTTGCAGTTACATAGCGCCTTTAACGGAGTTGAAGGTCCCAAGGCGCTGCACAGGAGACAGAATAGGAAGGGCTTGCTGCCAATCCCAAACAGGACTTTAGAAATGTGTGCGATTTCATCGCCCCCCCCTCGCTCCCCCCGCCAGACATCCTCAAACCGCCCTCGAGTACTTGGCCCAAATGGATACTCTCAAGGTGTGAGCCGAGATACTGAGGGGTAGAAATCCGTGTGGGGCGCTCGCGCAAAGTGGGTGGTATCACCTCGGCCGCCCGTTATACGCCCAGCCCAATATTCGATTCCATTGACTTCAACAAGAGCAGCGACCGCCCCCAGACGGATTTCTATCCCTCAGGGTCTCGGCTCCCACCTTGAGAGTGTCCACTTGTGGGGGGGGGGGGGGGGGTGGGGGCGGGGATAATCACACCTGCGCAGATTTGCCATCTGAAGCCATTGGATAGCGACCAGGAGTCCCGACTGACCGCCCCTCCGCAAGCCAGGGCTCTGAGGGAACCGCACCGCTGAAAGTGATGGAGCTTCACCCTGCTCGCTCTCCAGCCCTGTGGTGAAGACAGGCATGCCAGCACCCTGATGTGCCTCTCTATCATGTGGTTTTCTTGGCCTCTCCCTTATCTTGCGCTGGATACCCAGCGGGGGCGTAATACCTCTGTCGGAGTACGAAGGCGAAAGTCTCCTTTAAAAACCAATATAAGATTCTGAGGGGGGGATTGACAGGGTAGATGCTGAGAGGTTGTTTCCCCCCTGACTGGAGAGTCTAGAACCAGGGGTCACAGTCTCAGGATAAGGGGTCGGCCATTTAAGATTGAGATGAGGAGGAAGTTCTTCACTCAGAGGGTTGTGAATCTTTGGAATTCTCTACCCCAGAGGGCTGTGGATGCTCGTTGAGTATATTCAAGGCTGAGATCGATAGATTTTTTGACTCTAGGGGAATCAAGGGATATGGAGATCGGGCGGGAAAGTGGAGATGAGGTCGAAGATCAGCCATGATCTTATTGGACAGTGGAGCAGTGGAGGGGCCGAATGGCCGACTCCTGCTCCTAATTCTAATCTTCTTATGTTAACCATCAGCCAGTAAAGGCTGCCCGTGTCACTGCCCCACCGACTAACAACTGTCCCAGCACTGAGCCACAACTCACCCTTCAGTAACGGCACCCCCCCCCCACCCCGCCCTATATCAGCAAAGGACTCTCTCACTCTCGGCACTGGTTCAGAACCAAGGTTTGGAGTGAAGCACCTACCAGAACTCCCCGTCCTCCTTAATCTTCAGCTTCAGTCTGGCCTTCTCCTCATTGCTCACGCTGTTCCAATTGGAAGACCTGTGACAAGAAGAACAAATGTTGACCGTGCCCGGGAGCTGGGGAATCCGGCCCAGACCAACGGGCTGAGAGTCCGCCAAGGTCTGAAATGAAATCAGTTTGGACAAATCCAGATTCCGCCGAGTACAAACTGGCACTAAATTGGAAGTATCGACTCAGAGAGTTCTCTTCTCGGGATGAGTGGTAAGTGTCACATTGCTGCTCTCGGAGAACGAGGCACGCTGAAGGAGCTTTACTCTGTATCTAACCCGTGCTGTACCTGCCCTGGGAGTGTTTGATGGGACAGTGTAGAGGGAGCTTTACTCTGTATCTAACCCGTGCTGTACCTGCCCCGGGAGTGTTTGATGGGGCAGTGTAGAGGGAGCTTTACTCTGTATCTAACCCAGGCTGTACCCGCCCTGGGAGTGTTTGATGGGACAATATAGAGAGAGCTTTACTCTGTATCTAACCCATGCTGTACCTGCCCTGGGAGTGTTTGTTGAGACAGTGTCGAGGGAGCTTTACTCTATATCTATCCCGTGCTGTACCTACCCTGGGAGTGTCTGATGGGACAGTGTAGAGGGAGTTTTACTCTGTATCTAACCCGTGCTGTACCTGCCCTGGGAGTGTCTGATGGGACAGTGGGTGTCTTCAGTGGCCGTACTAACATCCCTTACTTGGATGAGCACAAAATTCACCAAACCAAAGTGAAGAGTTCTGCCGGTTACCTGTCGCTCCACGGCCCGTTGTACTCCGTGTGACCCCATGGGTTCCTCAATTGGAGGAGTCTAACCGAGGAGCGGTCGTACTTCACCTGGTGACGGGAAATGAGTGGGTCAAAATCGACAGTAAAACAGGTAACAGTGATGGGGTGCGCCAGCTCCTGCTTATTGATAGAACCCGTGAACGAAATGCCGAGCGCAGTGGGCATCTGTCGGCGTGCACTCGCCTAGAGCACTGCAGTAATGGCGGCTGAGACGGGAACGCAAAGAAGTAGATGGCAGGCGCAACATGTCTGAGCGCGGCCCCGCACCGTGCGGACCACTCTGCATCTCCGCGGCTCGGAAACGGGAACCCGCGTGATCACGCGGTTGGCATCTTCCGCCGGGCGCCGGCTCGTTGCAGGCCAGGTACTCACCGTGTCCGCGTCCATGATGGCGTAAGCGTGCGCGTACATCAACCCAAGGCCGTTGTCCTTCTCCAGATCCTCTGGGTTACTGGCCTGGAACAATCCAGATCGTTAGCTTTGGAATCAGCACCAATCTCCGAGATCCCGTTCCCCTATCCCAGGAATCCAGACTGACGCTGCAGGCCGAGATTATTTATCCCAACACACCTCGCTAATCCTACCGGCTAAAAGGTTGTTTGTAAATGATATAACTGTGCACAGCTTTGGTCTCCTTATCTGAGAAAGGACATACTTGCCTTAGAGGTGCTTGAATGAAAGTTCTCTTGATTGATTCCTGGGATGGAAGGGTTGTCCTATGAGCAGAGATTGAGTAGAATGGGCCGATACTCTCTGGAGTTTGGAAGAATGAGGGGTGAGCTCATTGATGTGAAGGAATTCTACCTTATAACCTTTTTAGAAAAATACACTACCTATGAAGGAATTCTACCTTATAACCTCTTTAAAAACATGACGAGCTGGATTTGAAAATTCTAGCTATGAAAGAATTCTGGCCTTGTTGGGACAGGACAGTTGTTGGCCCTGAATGGGTAACCTTATTAAAACAGGACAATGGTCAACCCTGGATAAATGATCCTGATTAAACTTCTTAAGAATGATGTAAAGGATAATGCACAGACAAAGGACATCGGCCCTGTGAACATAAACGGTAAACTCCCAATAACTACTGATGATGCAGCAGTAAGAAGTGCAGGGGTCAGCTAAAAGATGATTAGTGATAATTAACTTGGATCAACAAAAAACCTTATGAAATACAACTGAAAAAGGGTATAAATATTGAAGTCTCGAATGAGATAATCAGACTCGCTTTAATGGGGCAAAGCGATTTTCGACTACAGGGGCAGCTCTGTGGCCCCCCACTCTTTTGTACCTCAGGATTGAAGGTAACTGCTACCTTGATAGTTGATGGATATCCCGTATAGAAAATTTTAAGAACTGCAATACTGAAGCGAAGTTAAGATTTAAAAGTAAGATTCTCTGTTAAAAATAAAATTGTATTTTTTCTCTTTTTAGAATTGTTAAGGTTGCGATTGACTGAATATATTTAAGAAGGCGATAGATAGATTTCTAGACACAAAAGGCATCAAGGGATATGGGGAGAGCGGGAATATGGTATTGAGATAGAGGATCAGCCATGATCATATTGAATGGCGGAGCAGGCTCGAAGGGCCGAATGGCCGACTCCTGCTCCTATTTGTTTATGTTTCTGTGACTGATTCACCAACTGTAAATCATATGTTGGTTCTTTTAATAAATCTTTGCATATTTTTAGAATTGTCTCACATAAGTCTTCTGTATCAATAACTTGTGAACCCAATCTCTGTACACTCTTTGATGAAGAGATACATTTCTGAGGGGAGATCTCTGGACCCTCGTAAATCCGGGACGTTACAGTCTGGCTAAACTTAATAAAAGCGCTATCTGGAGGACAGTAACATTCTCGGGTTGTTCCTTCCCTTTAGGGAGAGATAGCCCGGACCTTTAGACCCAGTTAAGTGGCAGCTGTCTCCCATTCTGCCAGCGCATTTCACACCTAATCTAGAGCCATCTTTTGTCTCCACTAGTCCTATCACCATCTCGTCTCGTTTTGACTACCTCTTAATGTCTCATTTCTCTTTTGTTCTCTCCCAGCCCTGCCTTTCGATCTATTTCATTTCCTGTGCCTTTCCAGTCTTGACAAAGAGTTTGACTCGACACGTTGACTCTATTTCTCTCTCCACGGATGTTGCCTGGCCTGCTGAGTTTTTCCAGCATTTTCTGTTGTTATTTAAGCGTCTTTAGGATTCGGCTACCTCAACCTTTAGTTGAAAGTGAACATCTGAGATGATCCGGGATAGCCCCAAAGGGGCTAGGACATGTAAATATCCTTCCATTGAAACATACAAGATTCTGAGGGGGGATTGACAGGGTAGATGTTGAGAGGCTGTTTCCCCTGGCTGGAGAGTCTAGAACCAGGGGTCACAGTCTCAGGATAAGGGGTCGGCCATTTAAGACTGAGATGAGGAGGAATTTCTTCACTCAGAGGGTGGTGAATCTTTGGAATTCTCTGCCCAAAGGGCTGTGAATGCTGAGTCTTTGAGTATATTCAAGGCTGAGATCGATAGATTTTTGGACTCTAGGGGAATCGAGGGATATGGAGATCGGGCGGGAAAGTGGAGTTGAGTTTGAAGATCAGCCATGATCTTATTGAATGGCAGGAGGGGCCGAATGGCCGACTCCTGCTCCTAATTCTTATGTTCTTATAACCTGTCCTCCTGGATACCCAGGCAATTTCCTGACTTCGCTCATGCTGCTGTGAAGATGAGCCAAGTGGACAATTTTCCCACAGAGCGAGGCACTCGGAACAAGTACCCCACAATAGGGATCCTCCAGGCCATGCTCCCTCTATCCCCCCGTGCCCCCCAACGCCCAATCTCCCCTGAGCCACAACCCCCCAATCCCCCTCTCTCCCTCGACCCCCATTCCCATCTCCCTGGACCCCCATTCCCCAGTGTCACTCTCTGCCCCCCACCCCTCTCCGATCTCAGACCTCGGGGGAAGGGGGGGTGTTGTGGGGGGCATGGCTGGTGCTGTGGCGGGAAATTCAAAGCCTGACGATCTCCCGGGGAGATCCATGGGCCATTCCGGGGAGTCTCCCGGGAAACCCAAGGGTCAAGGAACGGAGGAGCCGGGGGCATGTCTGCAGGCTGCCTGGTAACACTGTGCTGGAGCCTCTCGGCGCTGTTGACAGATCAACGGTTCAGAAAGTGCGGGTGTGATGACATTACCTCGATACTGCAAGACAGCAGGGTTTGCTTGGTGAGAGCGCGCTTCACCAACACCCACATCTCGTCCGATTTAGTGGAGCCCAGCTCCATGGACACAGCAATGCCGCTGGTGAAATCCTCCATCGCCTCCGACACAAGGCCACCCCGTAAACTGGCATAGGAACCGTTAATCCTACAGGAGCAAGAGCCGAATTTCAACTTCCTCGCAATATAATGAACTTCGCTATTACCGAGGCTTAATTCTTCAAAAGAACATCTTACAGTGAGGGGTGTGGGGTATATGAGAGTGTTACAGTGAGGGGTGTGGGGTATATGAGAGTGTTACAGTGAGGGGTGTGGGGTATATCAGAGAGTGTGACAGTGAGGGGTGTGGGGTACATCAGAGTGTTACGGTGAGGGGTGTGGGGTATATCAGAGAGTGTTACAGTGAGGGGTGTGGGGTATATCAGAGTGTTACAGTGAGGGGTGTGGGGTATATCAGAGTGTTACAGTGAGGGGTGTGGGGTATATCAGTGTGTTACAGTGAGGGGTGTGGGGTATATCAGAGTGTTACCGTGAGGGGTGTGGGGTATATCAGAGTGTTACAGTGAGGGGTGTGGGGTATATCAGAGTGTTACAGTGAGGGGTGTGGGTATATCAGAGTGTTACAGTGAGGGGTGTGGGGTATATGAGAGTGTTACAGTGAGGGGTGTGGGGTATATCAGTGTTACAGTGAGGGGTGTTGGATATATCAGAGTGTTGCAGTGAGGGGTGTGGGGTATATCAGAGTGTTACAGTGAGGGGTGTGGGGTATATCAGAGTGTTACAGTGAGGGATGTGGGGTATATCAGAGTGTTACAGTGAGGGGTGTGGGGTATATCAGAGTGTTACAGTGAGGGGTGTGGGGTATATCAGAGTGTTACAGTGAGGGGTGTGGGGTATATCAGAGTGTTACAGTGAGGAGTGTGGGGTATATCAGAGTGTTACAGTGAGGGGTGTGGGGTATATCAGAGTGTTACAGTGAGGGGCGTGGGGTATATCAGAGTGTTACAGTGAGGGGTGTGGGGTATATCAGAGTGTTACAGTGAGGGGTGTGGGGTATATCAGAGTGTTACAGTGAGGGGTGTGGGGTATATCAGAGTGTTACAGTGAGGGGTGTGGGGTATATCAGAGTGTTACAGTGAGGAGTGTGGGGTATATCAGAGTGTTACAGTGAGGGGTGTTGGATATATCAGAGTGTTGCAGTGAGGGGTGTGGGGTATATCAGAGTGTTACAGTGAGGGGTGTGGGGTATATCAGAGTGTTACAGTGAGGAGTGTGGGGTATATCAGAGTGTTACAGTGAGGGGTGTGGGGTATATCAGAGTGTTACAGTGAGGGGTGTGGGGTATATCAGAGTGTTACAGTGAGGGGTGTGGGGTATATCAGAGTGTTACAGTGAGGGGTGTGGGGTATATCAGAGTGTTACAGTGAGGGGTGTGGGGTATATCAGAGTGTTACAGTGAGGGGTGTGGGGTATATCAGAGTGTTACAGTGAGGGGTGTGGGGTATACAGAAAAAATTTACAAGGATGTTGCCAGAAATGCGAGGATGCAGCAATCCAGAAAGATGAGCACAGGGATGATGGGCGAACAGAACTTGGTGTGAGTTAGGACGCGGGCAGCCGAGTTTTGTGCAAGGTAGGCTGGTGTTGGGTTGCGGTTTTGTGCAGCTTTATTCAATGCTCTGGTTTCAATAGACAATTATTTCTCTCAAATTGCGCCCCAGGAATTAATATAAACTGGTTACTCTGGTTTCACAGCGAGCGCTGTTTAGCCACACTGCCAGGTTCTGCTGTTCGGCTGCTGTTTACGAAGCTACATGTGAGCGGGGCCTTTATTCAAAGCCATTCCTCATTTTCTTTTGAAAATAATATTACATCAGATATACAGCAAAAAATCCGGCCATTTGGCCCAACCAGTCCATGCCGGCGTTTATACAGTTATACAGGGTACTGGTGAGGCCACACCTGGAATACTGCGTACAGTTTTGGTTTCCATATTTAAGAAAAGATATACTTGCTCTCGAGGCAGTTCAGAGAAGGTTCACTCGGTTGATTCTGGAGATGAGGGGGTTGACTTATGAGGATAGGTTGAGTAGGTTGGGCCTCTCCTCATTGGAATTCAGAAGAATGAGAGGCGATCTTATCGAAACATATAAGATTGTGAGGGGGCTTGATCGGGTGGATGCGGGGAGGATGTTTCCGCTGATGGGTGAGACTAGAACTAGGGGCATAATCTTAGAATAAGGGGCTGCCGTTTCAAAACTGAGATGAGGAAAAACTTCTTCACTCAGAGGGTAGTAAATCTATGGAATTTGCTACCCCAGAGAGCTGTGGAAGCTGCGACATTAAATAAATTTAAAACGGAGATAGACAGTTTCCTAGCTGATAAGGGAATTAGGGGTTACGGGGAGAGGGCAGGGAAGTGAACGTGAGTCTAGGTTTGGATCAGCCATGATCCTATTGAATGGCGGAGCAGGCCCGAGGGGCCGTATGGCCTACTCCTGCTCCTACTTCTTATGTTCTTATGTTCTTATGCTCCACTCGAGCCTCCTCCCGTCTTTCCTCATCTAAATCTATCAGCATAACCCTCTGTTCCCTTCTCCCTCGTATGTTTGTCCAGCCTCCCTTTAAATGCATCTATACTATTCGCCTCAATCACCCCCTGTGGCAGCGAGTTCCACATTCTCGCCATTCTCTGGGTAAAGAAGTTTCTTCTGAATTCCCTATTGGATTTCTTGGTGATTATCTTATATTGATGGCCTCTAGTTTTGATCTTCCCCACAAGTGGAAACACTCTCTCTGTATCCACTCTAACAAAACCTTTCACAATTTTGAATCACCATTTTAACTCTTACACGCTTACTCTCCCCACCTCCCCCGCAAATGGAGACCCACAGGACCAGAGCTCTAGATTGACTCGCTGCTCTGGGCCGGGTGGGGGATGGGCAGCTCCCCCGGCGCTAAGCTAGGGATGGGAGAGCAGGGGCATGGAGCTGTTTGATGGGACAGTGTGGAGGGAGCTTTACTCTGTATCTAACCCGTGCTGTACCTGCCCTGGGAGTGTTTGATGGGACAGTGTAGAGGGAGCTTTACTCTGTATCTAACCCGTGCTGTACCTGCCCTGGGAGTGTTTGATGGGGCAATGTAGAGGGAGCTTTACTCTGTATCTAACCCGTGCTGTGCCTGCCCTGGGAGTGTTTGATGGGACAGTGTAGAGGGAGCTTTACTCTGTATCTAACACGTGCTGTACCTGCCCTGGGAGTGTTTGATGGGACAGTGTAGAGGGAGCTTTACTCTGTATCTAACCCGTGCTGTACCTGCCCTGGGAGTGTTTGATGGGACAGTGTAGAGGGAGCTTTACTCTGTATCTAACCCGTGCTGTACCTGCCCTGGGAGTGTTTGATTGGACAGTGTGGAGGGAGCTTTACTCTGTATCTAACCCGTGCTGTACCTGCCCTGGGAGTGTTTGATGGGACAGTGTAGAGGGAGCTTTTTACTCTGTATCTAACCCGTGCTGTACCTGCCCTGGGAGTGTTTGATGGGACAGTGTAGAGGGAGCTTTACTCTGTATCTGACCCGTGCTGTACCTGCCCTGGGAGTGTTTGATGGGACAGTGTAGAGGGAGCTTTACTCTGTATCTAACCCGTGCTGTACCTGCCCTGGGAGTGTTTGATGGGACAGTGTAGAGGGAGCTTTACTCTGTATCTAACCCGTGCTGTACCTGCCCTGGGAGTGTTTGATGGGACAGTGTAGAGGGAGCTTTACTCTGTATCTAACCCGTGCTGTACCTGCCCTGGGAGTGTTTGATGGGACAGTGTAGAGGGAGCTTTACTCTGTATCTAACCCGTGCTGTACCTGCCCTGGGAGTGTTTGATGGGACAGTGTAGAGGGAGCTTTACTCTGTATCTAACCCGTGCTGTACCTGCCCTGGGAGTGTTTGATGGGACAGTGTAGAGGGAGCTTTACTCTGTATCTAACCCGTGCTGTACCTGCCCTGGGAGTGTTTGATGGGACAGTGTAGAGGGAGCTTTACTCTGTATCTAACCCGTGCTGTACCTGCCCTGGGAGTGTTTGATGGGATGATGTAGAGGGTTTTACACTGATTGGCTGAAATAAGAAGCCTTCTATTCCGATGATGACATCCTTCACCTGGAGTATAAAATTCACACATAAAGTTTTCAAAGACCAATTCTCTCATGTAGTAACAGCAAACCCAGTGTAACGTGTAAGGAAACGCTTTGTTACAACATTTATGTGAAATACCTACTTGGCGTAGGCCTTCTCGAGCAGAGCACTCCAGAGCTCGTTCTTCGAGGACGAGGAGGTAAAGACCAGGTTCTGGTGCAGAGTCGGGAGTTGGTCGTCGATGACCACTTCCACCCATCTCCCATACTGCCAGAACTAGGGAGACAGGATAGGAAGGAAGAGGGGAAATTAATCGCACTTCCTGAAATCCTGTCCCTGCGACTGAGAATGGCCCCTTGCCTATTTTCTGTCCTTTTTCTCCCGAAGGCGCTGATTCCTGCGCGGGCATCTCTCCACAGGTGCTGCCGCCATCCTCACTCAAGCGGCCATTCTTCACATGCGAGTCTAGACAGGGCTATTCCACTGTGGGAGGTGGCACATCCCCATGCCTGTCCATAAAGCACATCTACACAGACTTCACAGCAGAGGCCACAGGATAGTTGGAACCCCGGCTGATTTGAGCCTCCCTAACCCAGGGGTACTGGAGCCACCAGTAGCTCCTTCTGCTGCCCAGGGTAAACCAATAAGTCAACGCAAACATACGCAGGAACACATGCACGAGCACATACATGAACATACATGAACACACACACACGAACACACACACATACGCGACATGCATGCACAAACACACACACACACAGACACGCACACACAAACATACATGGACATGCACACATATGAACATATACAAACACGCACACACACTCTCACAAATGTACACGAACACACACACAAACATACATAAACACGCACACATGAGCATACCCGAACGTGCACACACAGAAACATACAGAACACGCACATGCACACAAACATGCACACACGCTAATGTACACGAACACGCACACACAAACATACATGAACATGCACACACACGAATGTACACGAACACACACAAACACACATGAACACATACACTCTCATGCACACACAAACATACATGAACACGCACACACACACACACAAGGACACATACAGATGTACAAACACAGACGCACGCTCACGCTCACACACACAGACAAACAGACGCACTGGTGCCATCTGCTCTGTCATTTGCTCTCCATACCCGAAAGCGAAAGATCCCAGCGTACAGATTCTGAAAGCTCTGGTCACTTGGGACCACGTACGAGAAGAGCTGATCATCCAGGGTCAGTGAGGACATGGCCGCCAGGAGCCAACAGTCGCCTGAAGAGAGAAGGAGAGAGCGAAAACGTAACCAAATACACAGCAGGTCAGTCAGTATCTGAACGAGGAACGACAGGGCAAAGTCTCAGTTGGAACCTGGCATTCTTCACAGTTGCTTGTGTGAACACAGGAGGAGGGGGAGGCCATTCAGCCCCTAGAGCTTGTTCAATGAGATCATGGCTGAGTGGCAGGCAGTGACTAGTGGGGTACCGCAAGGATCGGTCCTAGGACCCCAGCTGTTCACAATATATATTAATGATCTGGATGAGGGAATTGGATGTAATATCTCCAAATTTGCAGATGACACAAAGCTGGGCGGGAGGGTAAGCTGCGAGGAGGATGTCGGGAAACTCCAGTACGATTTGGACAGGTTGGGTGATTGGGCAGAAACATGGCAAATGCACTATAATGTGGATAAATGTGAGGTTATCCACTTTAGTGGCAAAAACAGGAAGGCAGATTATTATTTGAATGGCAATCGATTGGGAGAAGGGGAAGTGCAAAGAGACCTGGGTGTCCTTGTGCACCAGTCGCTGAAGGTAAGCATGCAGGTGCAGCAGGTGGTTAAGAAGGCAAATGGTATGTTGGCCTTCGTAGCAAGAGGGTTCGAGTACAGGAACAAGGATGTCTTGCTACAGTTGTACACGGCCTTGGTGAGACCGCACCTTGAGTATTGTGTGCAGTTTTGGTCACCATACCTGAGGAAGGACGTTCTTGCCATGGAGGGAGTGCAGCGAAGATTCACCAGGCTGATACCTGGGATGGCGGGAATGACGTATGAGGAGAGATTGTGTCGATTGGGCTTATACTCACTGGAGTTTAGAAGATTGAGAGGGGATCTCATCGAAACCTATAAAATTCTGTCAGGTCTGGACAGACTAGATGCAGGAAGGATGTTTCTGATGGCCGGGGAGTCCAGAACCAGGGGTCATAGTCTAAGGATAAGGGGTAAGCCATTTAGGACTGAAATGAGGAGGAATTTCTTCACCCAGAGAGTGGTGAACCTGTGGAATTCTCTGCCACAGAGGGCGGTGGAGGCCAGTTCATTAAATATATTCAAGAAAGAGTTGGATATGTTTCTTGAGGCTGAAGGGATCAAGGGATATGGGGAAAAGGCGGGGACAGGGTACTGAGTTTGGATGATCAGCCATGATCACATTGAATGGCGGAGCAGGCTCGAAGGGCCGAATGGCCTACTCCTGCTCCTATCTTCTATGTTTCTATCTGTATCTCGACCCCATTTACCCACCCTTGGTCCATCTCCCTTAATACCCTTATCTGATAAAAATTTGTGTAAGCCATTTCTTTTCAGAGACTTGAGCATAAAAATCTAGGCTGACACTCCCAGTGCAGTGCTGAGGGACTGCTGCACTCTCTGAGGTGCCGTTTTTTGGATGAGACATTAAACCGAGGCCCCGTTTGCTCTCTCAGGTGGACGTAAAAGATCCCATGGTGCTATTTTGAAGAAGAGCAGGGGGGCGTTCTCCCCGGTGTTCTGGGGCCAATATTTATCCCTCAATCAACATCACTAAAAACAGATGATCTGGTCATTATCACATTGCTGTTTGTGGGAGCTTGCTGTGCGCAAATTGGCTGCTGCGTTTCCTACATTACAACAGCGACTACACTTCAAAATGCACATCATTGGCTGTAAAGCGCTTTGGGACGTCCGGTGGTCGTGAAAGGCGCTATAGAAATGTAACTCTTTGTTGCTTTTATTTGATCTCACAAGTCTCCTGCATTTCCACTTTTCTTGAATTTGCATATTCTTTATATTGTATCTTATCTCATTTGTTGATCACAGTTTCCTAAATACACAAGTGGAACATTTGCCTTTTAGCTAATGGTGTATGTACTGGTAATATATAATATGTACTGGTCTTATATTGTACCAAATACTCCTTTGAATGTCTCGCACTGTTTGTCTGTAGAATTACCCTTTAACTGTGTGGCCCAGTTTTTTTAAATTCGCTTATGGGATGTGGGCGTCGCTGGCAAGGCCAGCATTTATTGCCCATCCCTAATTGCCCTTGAGAAGATGGTGGTGAGCCACCTTCTTGAACCGCTGCAGTCCGTGTGGTGAAGGTGCTCCCACAGTGCTGTTAGGGAGGGAGTTCCAGGATTTTGACCCAGCGACGATGAAGGAACGGCCGATATATTTCCAAGTCAGGATGGTGTGTGACTTGGAGGGGAACTTGGAGTTGGTGGTGTTCCCATGCGCCTGCTGCCCTTGTCCTTCTAGGTGGAAGAGGTCGCGGGATCGGGAGGTGCTGCCGAAGAAGCCTTGGTGAGTTGCTGCAGTGCATCTTGTAGATGGTACACACTGCAGCCACGGTGCGCCGGTGGTGGAGGGAGAGAATGTTTAAGGTGGTGGATGGGGTGCCAATCAAGCGGGCTGCTTTGTCCTGGATGGTGTCGAGCTTCTTGAGTGTTGTTGGAGCTGCACTCGTCCAGGCAAGTGGAGAGTATTCCATCACACTCCTTACTTGTGCCTTGTAGATGGTGCTCAGTTTATGTCTCATCCCTTTGAAATTAGCCTTAGTTACGTTTAAGTTTAAGTTAAGACCTTGGTTTGTGATTCGCCCTTTCAAAATTAACATCAAATTCACTTTTCCCTTACCGTCAGATCGTTAACTATTTCTGGCTCGTTATTTATCACTAAATCTAGTCTGGCCTGTTCACTTGTCATCTCAAACATATTGTTCCCCAAATACACTCGAGAAATTTGCCGACTTGTGCTATTCTGCTTCTCCCAGTCAATGTGAAAATTAAAACCTCTCATTAAAACCGCTTTGACTTTAGCGACGTGCTTCTCTGATCTCCGTATTTGTGCATCCCTTGACCGCATCACTACTGCCAGGAGCTCTGCAAACAACTCCCACCAGGGTCTTGCACCACGTTACCTGTAAGCTGCACTGCCCCGGACCCCGGCACTGGCTTTTCAATGTTAAGTCTCTCGCGCGTGTGTGAAAGGGGGCCCCGGACCTCCCCCCCCACCCCCAAAGAAATAAGAGGGAACATTGGTCCTAGAAACATAGATAGAAACATAGAAGATAGGAGCAGGAGTAGGCCATTCAGCCCCTCGAGCCTGCTCCACCATTCAATGCGATCATCGCTGATCATCCAAATTCAGTACCCGGTCCCTGCTTTCTCCCCATATCCCTTGATCCCTTTAGCCTTAAGAAATATATTTAACTCCTTCTTGAATATATTTAATGAATTGGCCTCTACTGCCTTCTGTGGTAGAGAATTCCACAGGTTCACCACTCTCTGGGTGAAGAAATTCCTCCTCATCTCTGTCCTAAATGGCTTACCCCTTATCCTTAGACTGTGACCCTGGTTCTGGACTCCCCCGCCATCGGGAACATCCTTCCTGCATCTAGTCTGTCTAGTCCTGTTAGAATTTTATACGTTTCAATGAGATCCCTTCTCATTCTTCTAAACTCTAGCGAGTATAAGCCCAATTGACCCAATCTCTCCTCGTACGTCATTCCTGCCATCCCAGGTATCAGCCTGGTGAATCTTCGCTGCACTCCTTCCATGGCAAGAACATCCTTCCTCAGATAAGGCGACCAAAACTGCACACAATACTCAAGATGTGGTCTCACCAAGGCCCTGTACAACTGCAGCAAGACATCTTTGTTCCTGTACTCGAATCCTCTCGCTATGAAGGCCAACATACCATTTGCCTTCTTAACCGCCTGCTGCACTGCATGCTTACTTTCAGCGACTGGTGCACAAGGATGCCCAGTTCTCGTTGCACTTCCCCTTCTCCCAATCTATTGCCATTCAGATAATAATCTGCCTTCCTGTTTTTGACACCAAAGTGGATAACCTCGCATTTATCCACGTTATATTGCATCCGCCATGCTTCTGCCCAATCACCCAACCTGTCCAAATCATCCTGGAGTTTCTCGGCATCCTCCTCACAGCACACATGCCCACCCAGCTTTGTGTCATCTGCAAACTTGGAGATATTACATCTAGTTCCCTCGTCCAGATCATTAATATATATTGTGAATAGCTGGGGTCCAAGGACCTATCCCTGCGGTACCCCATTAGTCACTGCCTGCCACTCGGAAAAAGAGCCGTTTATTCCAACTCTTTGCTTTCTGTCTGCCAACCCGTTCTCTATCCAAGTCAATACCTTGCCCCCAATCCCATGTGCCTTAATTTTACACGCTAATCTCTTATGCGGGACCTTATCGAAAGTCTTTTGAGAATCCAAATACACCACATCCACTGGTTCTCCCTTATCTCTCTACCACCCTTTTTGAACAGTGGGGTAACATTAGCTACCCGCCAATCCATGGGTACTGTTCCAGAGTCTATCTGCTTGTGTACAATTAAGAATGAGAAGGAGTCGTCACTGAGGGGTTCTCAGTGGCCGGCACAACTTACCCAGTACGCCCTGGCGGATGTCGGTGGCGTCGACCGACTTCACGAAGAAACGGGGATTTCTAAAGAGTTCCTGGAAATTGAAATGAGAGGCTCAATTCAGCATTGTATATTTCAACCTTTCTGTGTAAAGGGCTACTTGCAAAAATTGATACACTCCCACAGACATTCGGCAAATATTGATACGCTCCCGTGAACCCCTCAAATAAACTTATGCTCCCGGGAACCTCCCTGTAAATACTGACACACTCCCGGGGACCCCCTGTAAATACTGACACACTCCCGGGGACTCCCTGTAAATACTGACACACTCCCGGGGACCCCCTGTAAATACTGACACACTCCCGGGGACCCCCTGTAAATACTGACACACTCCCGGGGACTCCCTGTAAATACTGACACGCTCCCGGGGACCCCCTGTAAATACTGACACACTCCCGGGGACCTTCTGTAAATACTGACACACTCCCCGGGGACTCCCTGTAAATACTGACACACTCCAGGGGACTCCCTGTAAATACTGACACACTCCCGGGGACCCCCTGTAAATACTGACACACTCCCGGGGACTTCCTGTAAATACTGACACACTCTCGGGGACTCCCTGTAAATACCGACACACTCCCGGGGATCCCCTGTAAATACTGACACACTCCCGGGGACTCACTGTAAATACTGACACACTCCCAGGGACCCCCTGTAAATACTGACACACTCCCGGGGATTCCCTGTAAATACTGACACACGCCCGGAGACCCCCTGTAAATACTGACACACTCCTGGGGACCCCCCTGTAAATACTGACACACTCCCAGGGACCCCCTGTAAATACATACACACTCCCGGGGACCCCCTGTAAATACTGACACACTCCCAGGGACTCCCTGTAAATACTGACACACTCCCAGGGACTCCCTGTAAATCCTGACACACTCCCGGGGACACCCCTGTAAATACTGACACACTCCCAGGGACTCCCTGTAAATACTAACACACTCCCGGGGACTCCCTGTAAATACTGACACACTCCCGGGGACTCCCTGTAAATACTGACACACTCCCGGGGACCCCCTGTAAATACTGACACACTCCCGGGGACCCCCTGTAAATACTGACACACTCCCGGGGACTCCCTGTAAATACTGACACGCTCCCGGGGACCCCCTGTAAATACTGACACACTCCCGGGGACCTTCTGTAAATACTGACACACTCCCCGGGGACTCCCTGTAAATACTGACACACTCCCGGGGACCCCCTGTAAATACTGACACACTCCCGGGGACTTCCTGTAAATACTGACACACTCTCGGGGACTCCCTGTAATACCGACACACTCCCGGGGATCCCCTGTAAATACTGACACACTCCCGGGGACTCACTGTAAATACTGACACACTCCCAGGGACCCCCTGTAAATACTGACACACTCCCGGGGATTCCCTGTAAATACTGACACACGCCCGGAGACCCCCTGTAAATACTGACACACTCCTGGGGACCCCCCTGTAAATACTGACACACTCCCAGGGACCCCCTGTAAATACATACACACTCCCGGGGACCCCCTGTAAATACTGACACACTCCCAGGGACTCCCTGTAAATACTGACACACTCCCAGGGACTCCCTGTAAATCCTGACACACTCCCGGGGACACCCCTGTAAATACTGACACACTCCCAGGGACTCCCTGTAAATACTAACACACTCCCGGGGACTCCCTGTAAATACTGACACACTCCCGGGGACCCCCTGTAAATACTGACACACTCCCGGGGACTCCCTGTAAATACTGACACACTCCCGGGGACCCTCTGTAAATACTGACACACTCCCGGGGACTGCCTGTAAATACTGACACACTCCCGGGGACCCCCTGTAAATACTGACACACTCCCGGGGACTCCCTGTAAATACTGACACACTCCCGGGGACTGCCTGTAAATACTGACACACTACCGGGGACTGCCTGTAAATACTGACACAATCCGGGGGAGGTTAGGTGCTAACCTTCGAAGAACAGTATCGTACAGCGCTATCACTGCAGAAATGTTTTATGTATTTTAATGTAGTAACAGAAATAATCCGTGCGTCACTAAATATAGGAAAGACCAGAAATCGTTCTCATGGACCTGCTGGCTCTGGAAACACCAGACTGGAACTTTACAATTTAAATCTGTTTAACATCTGTCCAGTCCAGTTCAGCCCAGTCCAGTCCAATAGTTTAACCCAGTCCGGTCCATTACTTTAACCCAGTCCGTTCCATTAGTTTAACGCAGTCCGGTCCATTAGTTTAACCCAGTTCTGGCCATTAGTTTAATCCAGTCCAGTCCATTAGTTTAACCCAGTTCTGGCCATTAGTTTAACCCAGTCCGGTCCATTAGTTTAACCCAGTTCTGGCCATTAGTTTAACCCAGTCCGGTCCATTAGTTTAACCCAGTCCAGTCCATTACTTTAACCTACTCCGGTCCATTAGTTTAACCCAGTTCTGGCCATTAGTTTAACCCAGTCCGGTCCATTAGTTTAACCCAGTCCAGTCCATTAGTTTAACCCAGTCCAGTCCATTAGTTTAACCCAGTCCGGTCCATTAGTTTAACGCAGTCCGGTCCATTAGTTTAACCCAGTCCGGTCCATTAGTTTAACCCAGTCCGGTCCATTAGTTTAATCCAATCCGGTCCATTAGTTTAGCCCAGTCCAGTCCAGTCCAGTCCATTAGTTTAGCCCAGTCCAGTACGGTCCATTAGTTTAGCCCAGTCCAGTACGGTCCATTAGTTTAGCCCAGTCCAGTACGGTCCATTAGTTTAGCCCAGTCCAGTCCATTAGTTTAGTCCAATCCGGTCCATTAGTTTAGCCCAGTCCAGTCCAGTCCATTAGTTTAGCCCAGTCCAGTACGGTCCATTAGTTTAGCCCAGTCCAGTACGGTCCATTAGTTCAGTCTAGTCCGGTCCATTAGTTTAGTCAAGTCCAGTCCGGTCCATTAGTTTAACCCAATCCGGTCCATTAGTTTAACCCAGTCCAGTCCATTAGTTTAACCCAGTTCTGGCCATTAGTTTAACCCAGTTCTGGCCATTAGTTTAACCCAGTCCGGTCCATTAGTTTAATCCAGTCCGGTCCATTAGTTTAACCCAGTCCGGTCCATTAGTTTAACCCAGTCCAGTCCATTAGTTTAACCCAGTTCTGGCCATTAGTTTAACCCAGTTCTGGCCATTAGTTTAACCCAGTCCGGTCCATTAGTTTAATCCAGTCCGGTCCATTAGTTTAACCCAGTCCAGTCCATTAGTTTAACCCAGTCCAGTCCATTAGTTTAACCCAGTTCTGGCCATTAGTTTAACCCAGTTCTGGCCATTAGCTTAACCCAGTCCGGTCCATTAGTTTAACCCAGTCCAGTCCATTAGTTTAACCTACTCCGGTCCATTAGTTTAACCCAATCCGGTCCATTAGTTTAACCCAATCCGGTCCATTAGTTTAACCCAGTCCGGTCCATTAGTTTAACCCAGTCCAGTCCATTAGTTTAACCCAGTTCAGTCCATTAGTTTAACCCAGTTCTGGCCATTAGTTTAACCCAGTCCGGTCCATTAGTTTAACCCAGTCCGGTCCATTAGTTTAACCCAGTCCGGTCCATTAGTTTAGCCCACACCGGTCCATTAGTTTAACCCAGTTCTGGCCATTAGTTTAGCCCAGTCCGGTCCATTAGTTTAACCCAGTCCGGTCCATTAGCTTAGTCCAGTCCGGTCCATTAGTTTAACCCAGTCCGGTCCATTAGTTTAACCCAGTCCAGTCCAGTCCATTAGTTTAGCCCAGTCCAGTACGGTCCATTAGTTTAGCCAAGTCCAGTCCGGTCTATTAGTTTAGCCCAGTCCAGTCCGGTCCATTAGTTTAGCCCAGTCCAGTCCGGTCCATTAGTTTAACCCAGTCCAGTCCAGTCCATTCGTTTAACCCAGTCCAGTCCGGGCCATTAGTTTAGCCCAGTCCAGTCCGGGCCATTAGTTTAGCCTAGTCCAGTCCAGTCCATTCGTTTAACCCAGTCCAGTCCGGGCCATTAGTTTAGCCTAGTCCAGTCCGGGCCATTAGTTTAGCCTAGTCCAGTCCAGTCCATTCGTTTAACCCACTCCAGTCCGGGCCATTAGTTTAGCCCAGTCCAGTCCGGTCCATTAGTTTAACCCAGTCCAGTGGCTCTGGCCCGGTCTCACTCACACTGGCTCGGATCCACTCGATCCTGGTCTCCTTCAGCTGCCCCAGAGACTCCTGCTGAGCCGGGAAGTGGGGATCCTGGAAGAGCCGCTCCTGCCGGAGGCACCGGCTCCGCTCAGCCTCGAACTCCTGATCCCTGAACCGCAGCGGGTTGTCCCGCGACCCGAGCTGGAGCCCCGGGAAGGAGCTGGAATTCCCCATCACAGAGCGCGATCCCCAAATCCCCCAAAACACAAACACAAACCCCGAGCTCCCGGACCTGGAGCTCCCGATCACCGAGTAACGCTGGGCGGCTCCTGGATCCGCCCCGCCCCGCCCTCCATCACACCTTCCCTCCCTCCCTCCATCACACCTTCCCTCCCTCCCGCCCTCCATCACACCTTCCCTCCATCCCGCCCTCCCTCACACCTTCCCTCCCTCCCTCCATCACACCTTCCCTCCCTCACACCTCCCTCCCTCCATCACACCTTCCCTCCCTCCTGCCCTCCATCACACCTTCCCTGCCTCCCGCCCTCCATCACGCCTTCCCTGCCTCCCTCCCTCACAACTTCCCTCCCTCCCGCCCTCCATCACACCTTCCCTCCCTCCCGCCCTCCATCACACCTTCCCTCCCTCCATCACACCTTCCCTCCCTGCCTCCCTCCACCTTCCCTCCCTCCCTCCATCACACCTTCTCTCCCTCCCCGCCCTCCATCACACCTTCCCTCCCTCCCTCCCGCCCTCCCTCACACCTTCCCTCCCTCCCGCACTCCCTCACACCTTCCCTCCCGCCCTCCATCACACCTTCCCTCCCTCCCTCACACCTCCCCTCCCTCACACCTTCCCTCCCTCCCTCCCTCCATCACACCTTCCCTCCCTCCCTCACACCTTCCCTCCCTCCCGCCCTCCATCACACCTTCCCTCCCTCCCGCCCTCCCTCACACCTTCCCTCCCTCCCTCCCTCCCTCACACCTTCCCTCCCTCCCGCCCTCCCTCACACCTTCCCTCCATCCCTCACACCTTCCCTCCATCCTGCCCTCCATCACACCTTCCCTCCCTCCCTCCCTCCATCACACCTTCCCTCCCTCCCTCCTTCCATCACACCTTCCCTCCCTCCCGCCCTCCATCACACCTTCCCTCCCTCCCGCCCTCCAGCACACCTTCCCTCCCACCCGCCCTCCATCACACCTTCCCTCCCTCCCTCCTCCCTCACACCTTCCCTCCCTCCCGCCCTCCCTCACACCTTCCCTCCCTCCCTCCCTCCATCACACCTTCCCTCCCTCCCTCCATCACACCTTCCCTCCCTCCGCCCTCCAGCACACCTGCCCTCCTCCCGCCCTCCATAACACTTCCATCCAT
>NC_141020.1:13830228-13882851 GCF_052327205.1 Somniosus microcephalus | reverse complement strand
GTACAGGGTTCCCTGGGTGCTGATTCTCGCTGGGGTACGGGGTTCCACAGGTGCTGATTCTCGCTGGGGTACGGGGTTCCCTGGGCGCTGACTCTCGCTGGGGTACGGGGTTCCACAGGCGCTGACTCTCGCTGGGGTACGGGGTTCCCCGGGCGCTGACTCTCGCTGGGGTACGGGGTTCCACAGGCGCTGACTCTCGCTGGGGTACGGGGTTCCACAGGCGCTGACTCTCGCTGGGGTACGGGGTTCCACAGGCGCTGACTCTCGCTGGGGTACAGGGTTCCACAGGCGCTGACTCTCGCTGGGGTACGGGGTTCCCCGGGCGCTGACTCTCGCTGGGGTACAGGGTTCCACAGGTGCTGATTCTCGCTGGGGTACGGGGTTCCCCAGGTGCTGATTCTCGCTGGGGTACGGGGTTCCCCGGGTGCTGACTCTCGCTGGGGTACAGGGTTCCCTGGGCGCTGACTCTCGCTGGGGTACGGGGTTCCCCGGGTGCTGACTCTCGCTGGGGTACAGGGTTCCACAGGTGCTGACTCTCGCTGGGGTACGGGGTTCCCTGGGCGCTGACTCTCACTGGGGTACGGGGTTCCCTGGGTGCTGACTCTCGCTGGGGTACGGGGTTCCCCGGGTGCTGACTCTCGCTGGGGTACAGGGTTCCACAGGTGCTGACTCTCGCTGGGGTACGGGGTTCCCTGGGCGCTGACTCTCGCTGGGGTACGGGGTTCCACAGGCGCTGACTCTCGCTGGGGTACGGGGTTCCACAGGCGCTGACTCTTGCTGGGGTACGGGGTTCCCTGGGCGCTGACTCTCGCTGGGGTACGGGGTTCCACAGGCGCTGACTCTCGCTGGGGTACGGGGTTCCCTGGGCGCTGACTCTCGCTGGGGTACGGGGTTCCACGGGCGCTGACTCTCGCTGGGGTACGGGGTTCCCCAGGTGCTGATTCTCGCTGGGGTACGGGGTTCCACAGGCGCTGACTCTCACTGGGGTACAGGGTTCCCTGGGTGCTGATTCTCGCTGGGGTACGGGGTTCCCTGGGTGCTGATTCTCGCTGGGGTACGGGGTTCCCCGGGTGCTGACTCTCGCTGGGGTACGGGGTTCCACAGGCGCTGACTCTCGCTGGGGTACGGGGTTCCCCGGGTGCTGACTCTCGCTGGGGTACGGGGTTCCCTGGGCGCTGACTCTCGCTGGGGTACGGGGTTCCACAGGCGCTGACTCTCGCTGGGGTACGGGGTTCCACAGGCGCTGACTCTCGCTGGGGTACGGGGTTCCCCGGGCGCTGACTCTCGCTGGGGTACGGGGTTCCACAGGTGCTGACTCTCGCTGGGGTACAGGGTTCCACAGGTGCTGACTCTCGCTGGGGTACGGGGTTCCACAGGCGCTGACTCTCGCTGGGGTACGGGGTTCCACAGGCGCTGACTCTCGCTGGGGTACGGGGTTCCACGGGCGCTGACTCTCGCTGGGGTACGGGGTTCCACAGGCGCTGACTCTCGCTGGGGTACGGGGTTCCACGGGCGCTGACTCTCGCTGGGGTACGGGGTTCCACGGGTGCTGACTCTCGCTGGGGTACGGGGTTCCCTGGGCGCTGACTCTCGCTGGGGTACGGGGTTCCACAGGCGCTGACTCTCGCTGGGGTACAGGGTTCCACAGGTGCTGACTCTCGCTGGGGTACGGGGTTCCACAGGCGCTGACTCTCGCTGGGGTACGGGGTTCCCTGGGCGCTGACTCTCGCTGGGGTACAGGGTTCCACAGGCGCTGACTCTCGCTGGGGTACGGGGTTCCCCGGGCGCTGACTCTCGCTGGGGTACGGGGTTCCACAGACGCTGACTCTCGCTGGGGTACGGGGTTCCCCGGGCGCTGACTCTCGCTGGGGTACGGGGTTCCACAGGCGCTGACTCTCGCTGGGGTATGGGGTTCCCCGGGTGCTGACTCTCGCTGGGGTACGGGGTTCCCCGGGCGCTGACTCTCGCTGGGGTACGGGGTTCCACAGGTGCTGACTCTCGCTGGGGTACGGGGTTCCCCGGGCGCTGACTCTCGCTGGGGTACGGGGTTCCCTGGGCGCTGACTCTCGCTGGGGTACGGGGTTCCACAGACACTGCCTCTCGCTGGGGTACGGGGTTCCCTGGGCGCTGACTCTCGCTGGGGTACGGGGTTCCACAGACACTGCCTCTCGCTGGGGTACGGGGTTCCCTGGGCGCTGACTCTCGCTGGGGTACGGGGTTCCCTGGGCGCTGACTCTCACTGGGGTACGGGGTTCCCCGGGTGCTGACTCTCGCTGGGGTACGGGGTTCCACAGGTGCTGACTCTCGCTGGGGTACGGGGTTCCCTGGGCGCTGACTCTCGCTGGGGTACGGGGTTCCACAGGTGCTGACTCTCGCTGGGGTACGGGGTTCCCTGGGCGCTGACTCTCACTGGGGTACGGGGTTCCCCGGGTGCTGACTCTCGCTGGGGTACGGGGTTCCACAGGTGCTGACTCTCGCTGGGGTACGGGGTTCCCTGGGCGCTGACTCTCGCTGGGGTACGGGGCTCCCCAGGTGCTGACTCTCGCTGGGGTACGGGGTTCCACAGGTGCTGACTCTCGCTGGGGTACGGGGTTCCACAGGTGCTGACTCTCGCTGGGGTACAGGGTTCCCTGGGCGCTGACTCTCGCTGGGGTACGGGGTTCCACAGGTGCTGACTCTCGCTGGGGTACGGGGTTCCCTGGGCGCTGACTCTCACTGGGGTACGGGGTTCCACAGGTGCTGACTCTCGCTGGGGTACGGGGTTCCACAGGCGCTGACTCTCGCTGGGGTACGGGGTTCCCTGGGCGCTGACTCTCGCTGGGGTACGGGGTTCCACAGGTGCTGACTCTCGCTGGGGTACGGGGTTCCCTGGGCGCTGACTCTCGCTGGGGTACGGGGTTCCACAGGCGCTGACTCTCGCTGGGGAACGGGGTTCCCTGGGCGCTGACTCTCGCTGGGGTACGGGGTTCCACAGGTGCTGACTCTCGCTGGGGTACGGGGTTCCCCGGGCACGGACTCTCGCTGGGGTACGGGGTTCCACAGGCGCTGACTCTCGCTGGGGTACAGGGTTCCACAGGCGCTGACTCTCGCTGGGGTACAGGGTTCCACAGGTGCTGACTCTCGCTGGGGTACGGGGTTCCCCGGGCGCTGACTCTCGCTGGGGTACGGGGTTCCACAGGTGCTGACTCTCGCTGGGGTACGGGGTTCCACAGGTGCTGACTCTCGCTGGGGTACGGGGTTCCCCGGGCGCTGACTCTCACTGGGGTACGGGGTTCCACAGGTGCTGACTCTCGCTGGGGTACGGGGCTCCCCGGGCGCTGACTCTCGCTGGGGTACGGGGTTCCACAGACGCTGACTCTCGCTGGGGTACGGGGTTCCACAGGCGCTGACTCTCACTGGGGTACAGGGTTCCACAGGCGCTGACTCTCGCTGGGGTACGGGGTTCCACAGACGCTGACTCTCGCTGGGGTACGGGGTTCCACAGGCGCTGACTCTCGCTGGGGTACGGAGTTCCACAGGCGCTGACTCTCGCTGGGGTACGGAGTTCCACAGGTGCTGACTCTCGCTGGGGTACGGGGTTCCACAGGCGCTGACTCTCGCTGGGGTACGGGGTTCCCTGGGTGCTGACTCTCGCTGGGGTACGGGGTTCCACAGGTGCTGACTCTCGCTGGGGTACGGGGTTCCCTGGGTGCTGACTCTCGCTGGGGTACGGGGTTCCCTGGGTGCTGACTCTCGCTGGGGTACGGGGTTCCCCGGGCGCTGACTCTCACTGGGGTACGGGGTTCCACAGGTGCTGACTCTCGCTGGGGTACGGGGCTCCCCGGGCGCTGACTCTCGCTGGGGTACGGGGTTCCACAGACGCTGACTCTCGCTGGGGTACGGGGTTCCACAGGCGCTGACTCTCGCTGGGGTACAGGGTTCCACAGGCGCTGACTCTCGCTGGGGTACGGGGTTCCACAGGCGCTGACTCTCGCTGGGGTACGGGGTTCCCCGGGCGCTGACTCTCGCTGGGGTACGGGGTTCCCCGGGCGCTGACTCTCACTGGGGTACAGGGTTCCACAGGCGCTGACTCTCGCTGGGGTACGGGGTTCCACAGACGCTGACTCTCGCTGGGGTACGGGGTTCCACAGGCGCTGACTCTCGCTGGGGTACGGGGTTCCCCGGGCGCTGACTCTCACTGGGGTACAGGGTTCCACAGGCGCTGACTCTCGCTGGGGTACGGGGTTCCACAGACGCTGACTCTCGCTGGGGTACGGGGTTCCACAGGCGCTGACTCTCGCTGGGGTACGGGGTTCCACAGGCGCTGACTCTCGCTGGGGTACGGGGTTCCACAGGCGCTGACTCTCGCTGGGGTACGGGGTTCCACAGGCGCTGACTCTCGCTGGGGTACGGGGTTCCACAGGCGCTGACTCTCGCTGGGGTACGGAGTTCCACGGGCGCTGACTCTCGCTGGGGTACGGGGTTCCACAGGCGCTGACTCTCGCTGGGGTACAGGGTTCCACAGGCGCTGACTCTCGCTGGGGTACGGGGTTCCACAGGCGCTGACTCTCGCTGGGGTACAGGGTTCCACAGGCGCTGACTCTCGCTGGGGTACAGGGTTCCACAGGCGCTGACTCTCGCTGGGGTACGGGGTTCCACAGGCGCTGACTCTCGCTGGGGTACGGAGTTCCACAGGCGCTGACTCTCGCTGGGGTACGGGGTTCCACAGGCGCTGACTCTCGCTGGGGTACGGGGTTCCACAGGCGCTGACTCTCGCTGGGGTACGGGGTTCCCCGGGTGCTGACTATCGCTGGGGTACGGGGTTCCACAGGCGCTGACTCTCGCTGGGGTACGGGGTTCCCCGGGTGCTGACTATCGCTGGGGTACGGGGTTCCACAGGCGCTGACTCTCACTGGGGTACGGGGTTCCACAGGCGCTGACTCTCACTGGGGTACAGGGTTCCCTGGGCGCTGACTCTCGCTGGGGTACAGGGTTCCCTGGGCGCTGACTCTCACTGGGGTACAGGGTTCCCTGGGCGCTGACTCTCACTGGGGTACGGGGTTCCCCGGGCGCTGACTCTCGCTGGGGTACGGGGTTCCCTGGGCGCTGACTCTCACTGGGGTACGGGGTTCCACAGGTGCTGACTCTCACTGGGGTACGGGGTTCCCTGGGCGCTGACTCTCGCTGGGGTACGGGCTTCCCTGGGCGCTGACTCTCGCTGGGGTACGGGGTTCCCTGGGCGCTGACTCTCGCTGGGGTACGGGGTTCCCTGGGCGCTGACTCTCGCTGGGGTACGGGGTTCCACAGGCGCTGACTCTCACTGGGGTACGGGGTTCCACGGGTGCTGACTCTCGCTGGGGTATGGGGTTCCCCAGGTGCTGACTCTCGCTGGGGTACGGGGTTCCACAGGCGCTGACTCTCGCTGGGGTACGGGGTTCCACAGGTGCTGACTCTCGCTGGGGTACAGGGTTCCCTGGGCGCTGACTCTCGCTGGGGTACGGGGTTCCACAGGCGCTGACTCTCGCTGGGGTACGGGGTTCCACGGGTGCTGACTCTCGCTGGGGTACGGGGTTCCACGGGCGCTGACTCTCGCTGGGGTACGGGGTTCCACGGGTGCTGACTCTCACTGGGGTACAGGGTTCCACGGGCGCTGACTCTCGCTGGGGTACGGGGTTCCACGGGCGCTGACTCTCGCTGGGGTACGGGGTTCCACGGGCGCTGACTCTCGCTGGGGTACGGGGTTCCACGGGTGCTGACTCTCACTGGGGTACAGGGTTCCACGGGCGCTGACTCTCGCTGGGGTACGGGGTTCCACGGGTGCTGACTCTCACTGGGGTACAGGGTTCCACGGGCGCTGACTCTCGCTGGGGTACAGGGTTCCCCGGGCACGGGCTCTCACTGGGGTACGGGGTTCCCTGGGCACGGACTCTCACTGGGGTACGGGGTTCCCCGGGCGCTGACTCTCGCTGGGGTACGGGGTTCCACAGGTGCTGACTCTCACTGGGGTACGGGGTTCCACAGGTGCTGACTCTCACTGGGGTACGGGGTTCCACAGGTGCTGACTCTCACTGGGGTACAGGGTTCCCTGGGCGCTGACTCTCGCTGGGGTACGGGGCTCCCCGGGCACGGACTCTCGCTGGGGTACGGGCTTCCCCGGGCACGGACTCTCGCTGGGGTACGGGCTTCCCCGGGCATGGACTCTCGCTGGGGTACGGGGCTCCCCGGGCACGGACTCTCGCTGGGGTACGGGGTTCCCCGGGCACGGACTCTCGCTGGGGTACGGGGTTCCCCGGGCACGGACTCTCGCTGGGGTACGGGGTTCCCCGGGCACGGACTCTCGCTGGGGTACGGGGTTCCCCGGGCATGGACTCTCGCTGGGGTACGGGGTTCCCCGGGTGCTGACTCTCGCTGGGGTACGGGGTTCCCCGGGTGCTGACTCTCGCTGGGGTACGGGGTTCCCCGGGCACGGACTCTCGCTGGGGTACGGGGCTCCCCGGGCACGGACTCTCGCTGGGGTACGGGGTTCCCCGGGCACGGACTCTCGCTGGGGTACGGGGTTCCCCGGGTGCTGACTCTCGCTGGGGTACGGGGTTCCCCGGGCACGGACTCTCGCTGGGGTACGGGGTTCCCCGGGCACGGACTCTCACTGGGGTACGGGGCTCCCCGGGCACGGACTCTCGCTGGGGTACGGGGTTCCCTGGGCACGGACTCTCGCTGGGGTACGGGGCTCCCCGGGCACGGACTCTCGCTGGGGTACGGGGCTCCCTGGGCGCTGACTCTCGCTGGGGTACGGGGTTCCCCGGGCACGGGCTCTCGCTGGGGTACGGGGTTCCCCGGGCACGGACTCTCGCTGGGGTACGGGGCTCCCCGGGCACGGACTCTCGCTGGGGTATGGGGTTCCCCGGGCACGGGCTCTCGCTGGGGTACGGGGTTCCCCGGGCACGGACTCTCGCTGGGGTACGGGGTTCCCCGGGCACGGGCTCTCGCTGGGGTACGGGGTTCCCCGGGCACGGGCTCTCGCTGGGGTACGGGGTTCCCCGGGCACGGACTCTCGCTGGGGTACGGGGTTCCCCGGGCACGGGCTCTCGCTGGGGTACGGGGCTCCCCGGGCACGGACTCTCGCTGGGGTACGGGGCTCCCCAGGTGCTGACTCTCGCTGGGGTACGGGGTTCCCCGGGCACGGACTCTCGCTGGGGTACGGGGTTCCCTGGGCGCTGACTCTCGCTGGGGTACGGGGTTCCCCGGGCACGGACTCTCGCTGGCGTACGGGGCTCCACGGGCACGGACTCTCGCTGGGGTACGGGGTTCCCCGGGCACGGACTCTCGCTGGCGTACGGGGCTCCACGGGCACGGACTCTCGCTGGGGTACGGGGTTCCCCGGGCACGGACTCTCGCTGGGGTACGGGGTTCCCTGGGCGCTGACTCTCGCTGGGGTACGGGGTTCCCCGGGCACGGACTCTCGCTGGGGTACGGGGCTCCCCGGGCACGGACTCTCGCTGGGGTACGAGGTTCCCCGGGCACGGACTCTCGCTGGGGTACGGGGTTCCCCGGGCATGGACTCTCGCTGGGGTACGGGGTTCCCTGGGCGCTGACTCTCGCTGGGGTACGGGGCTCCCCGGGCACGGACTCTCGCTGGGGTACGAGGTTCCCCGGGCACGGGCTCTCGCTGGGGTACGGGGCTCCCCGGGCACGGACTCTCGCTGGGGTACGGGGTTCCCCGGGCACGGACTCTCGCTGGCGTACGGGGTTCCCTGGGCGCTGACTCTCGCTGGGGTACGGGGTTCCCCGGGTGCTGACTCTCGCTGGGGTACAGGGTTCCACAGGTGCTGACTCTCGCTGGGGTACAGGGTTCCCCGGGTGCTGACTCTCGCTGGGGTACGGGGTTCCCCGGGCACGGACTCTCGCTGGGGTACGGGGTTCCCCGGGCACGGACTCTCGCTGGGGTACGGGGTTCCCCGGGTGCTGACTCTCGCTGGGGTACGGGGTTCCCCGGGCACGGACTCTCGCTGGGGTACGGGGTTCCCCGGGCACGGACTCTCGCTGGGGTACGGGGTTCCCCGGGTGCTGACTCTCGCTGGGGTACGGGGTTCCCCGGGCACGGGCTCTCGCTGGGGTACGGGGTTCCCCGGGCACGGACTCTCGCTGGGGTACGGGGTTCCCCGGGCACGGACTCTCGCTGGGGTACGGGGTTCCCCGGGCACGGACTCTCGCTGGGGTACGGGGTTCCCCGGGCACGGGCTCTCGCTGGGGTACGGGGTTCCCCGGGCACGGACTCTCGCTGGGGTACGGGGCTCCCCGGGCACGGACTCTCGCTGGGGTACGGGGCTCCCCGGGCACGGGCTCTCGCTGGCGTACGGGGTTCCACAGGCGCTGACTCTCGCTGGGGTACGGGGTTCCCCGGGCACTGACTCTCGCTGGGGTACGGGGTTCCCCGGGCACGGACTCTCGCTGGGGTACGGGGTTCCCCGGGCACGGACTCTCGCTGGGGTACGGGGTTCCCTGGGCGCTGACTCTCGCTTGGGTACGGGGTTCCCCGGGCATGGACTCTCGCTGGGGTACGGGGTTCCCCGGGCACGGACTCTCGCTGGGGTACGGGGTTCCCCGGGCATGGACTCTCGCTTGGGTACGGGGTTCCCCGGGCATGGACTCTCGCTGGGGTACGGGGTTCCCCGGGCACGGACTCTCGCTTGGGTACGGGGTTCCCCGGGCATGGACTCTCGCTTGGGTACGGGGTTCCCCGGGCACGGACTCTCGCTGGGGTACGGGGTTCCCCGGGCACGGACTCTCGCTGGGGTACAGGGTTCCCCGGGCACGGACTCTCGCTGGCGTACGGGGCTCCCCGGGCACGGACTCTCGCTGGGGTACGGGGTTCCCCGGGCACGGACTCTCGCTGGGGTACGGGGTTCCCCGGGCACGGACTCTCGCTGGCGTACGGGGCTCCACGGGCACGGACTCTCGCTGGGGTACGGGGCTCCCCGGGTGCTGACTCT
Organism: Somniosus microcephalus; assembly: GCF_052327205.1. NCBI lineage: Eukaryota > Metazoa > Chordata > Chondrichthyes > Squaliformes > Somniosidae > Somniosus > Somniosus microcephalus. Next base: position 13,873,882 of record NC_141020.1, on the reverse strand, counting down.
CGCTGGGGTACGGGGCTCCACGGGCGCTGACTCTCGCTGGGGTACGAGGTTCCCCGGGCACGGGCTCTCGCTGGGGTACGGGGTTCCCCGGGCACGGACTCTCGCTGGGGTATGGGGTTCCCCGGGCACGGACTCTCGCTGGGGTACGAGGTTCCCCGGGCACGGACTCTCGCTGGGGTACGGGGTTCCCCGGGCACGGGCTCTCGCTGGGGTACGGGGTTCCCCGGGCACGGACTCTCGCTGGGGTACGGGGCTCCCCGGGCACGGACTCTCGCTGGGGTACGGGGTTCCCTGGGCGCTGACTCTCGCTGGGGTACGAGGTTCCCCGGGCACGGACTCTCGCTGGGGTACGGGGTTCCCCGGGCACGGGCTCTCGCTGGGGTACGGGGTTCCCCGGGCACGGACTCTCGCTGGGGTACGGGGTTCCCCGGGCACGGACTCTCGCTGGGGTACGGGGCTCCACGGGCACGGGCTCTCGCTGGGGTATGGGGTTCCCCGGGCACGGACTCTCGCTGGCGTACGGGGTTCCACGGGCACGGACTCTCGCTGGGGTACGGGGTTCCCCGGGCACGGGCTCTCGCTGGGGTACGGGGCTCCCCGGGCACGGACTCTCGCTGGCGTACGGGGTTCCACGGGCGCTGACTTGTGCTGGTAACTAACCCAAGTGGCCCATCTCCATCTGCGAACCTGGTGAGTGAGTGTCAGCAGATTATTTGACTACAGCTGGGCCACATCCCTGACGTCTCTCTCGCCCTCTCGCTGGCTAGCGATCAGGAGCCCTGTCTGACTTTCCTCTCCCTTAACCCTGGAGCACGGCAGTCAGTTGCAGCCCAACCCGTGCTGTGGCCGAGAGCGAACTCTGCCCAGAGCCATGCATGGAACCTGGACCGTCCAGGGATCTGTGGCAGAGCTTTCCGTTCTGTTTGATGGCGACGTGACCTGTCTTCAGGCAGATTGCGGATTATCAAGGCCTTGGAGAGGGTGCAGTGGAGATTTACTAGACTAGTACCAGGAAACTTTGTGCTATCCGGCACCGACGGGACTGAACTGTTGCCGTTCCCTCAAAACTGCCGGACGCACCAGCATTAACGTTGAAGCATACGGAGCTTTTCATCTCCGTATCTGACAACAAACACTGTTGCTTAGCAACGGCTTCTAAACAGTCGGCCCGTACCTTGGAAGCGTCTCTGTAGCTTAGCAACAGCTTCAGAGAGACTTTGCAGAGCCTGACTGTTGGGGAAAAAAAAGCCACGAGAAGAAAAAAAACCGAACAAAACGGCTCCTGATTTTTGCCGGTGGCTCGAGCTTGCCGGACACTTAGCCTCCGGATAACACAAAGTTTCCTGTACCAGCGATGCAGGCCTTCAATTATGTGGAGAGACTGGAGAGGATAGGGTTGTTCTCCTTGGAGCTGGGAAGGTTAAGAGGAGATTTAATTGAGGTGTTCAAAAGTATGGAAGGTTTTGGTAGAGTAAATGGGGGGGAAACTGTTTCCCCTGGCAGGAGGGTCGGTAACCAGAGGACACAGATTTAAGGGAATTGGCAAAAGAACCAGTGGGGGAGATGAGGGGGGATTTTTTCCCACAGCGAGTCATGATCTGGAATGCGCTGACTGAAAGGGTAGATTCAATTGTAACTTTTGAAAGGGAATTGGATAAATAGTTGAAGGGAAAAATGTGCAGGGCTGTGGGGAAAGAACAGGGGGCGTGGGACTAAGTGGAGAGCTCTTTCCAAGAGCCGGCACAGGCACGATGGGCTGAATGGCCTCCTTCTGTGCTGCATCATTCTATGATTACCTTCTGAATCTTTCTCTCTCTCTCTCTCTCCTTTTAGACCACGGCGGAAACGATTGAAAGGCGACAGGTACAGGAAGGAGTCCCAGTACTGGAACAACAAACTCCACGACTCGGGAGTCGAAACTCTTTTTTTAAAAAAAAAAGAAAAAAAAAAAAAAAATTAAATAATTTATTTTATTAAATCTGCTCTAACCAGAATCTTCTCCCTCTGTTACTCAAGAGACAACTTTCTTCTTTCAGGAGAAACGTCAAGCGGAAAGGTCAGAGGCGGCGGACGAAGATGGAAGACCAGTCTGAGCTCAACCAGTGAGTCTGCAATCATTGTCTATGTACCGGGGGAGGGCCATCGCCTGGTTCCAGACGTGACTATTCCAACGCACTCTTGACCGGCCTCCCGCGTCCTACCCTACGTAAAATTAAGGCCATCCAAAACTCGGCTGCCCGTGTCCTAACTCGCACCGAGTCCCGTTCACCCATCACCTCCTGTGCTCGCTGACCTACATTGGCTGCCGGTTAAGCAACGCCTCGATTTCAAAATTCTCATCCTTGTTTTCAAATCCCTCCGTGGCCCTCGCTACCTCCCTATCTCTGTAACCTCCTCCAGTCCCACAACCCCCACTCCCCCAACCCCCGAGATACCTGCGCTCCTCTAATTCTGCCCTCTTGAGCATCCCCGATTTTAATCGCCCCATCACTGGCGGCCGTGCCTTCAGCTGCCAAGGCCCCAAGCTCTGGAATTCCCTCCCTAAACCTCTCCGCCTCGCTACCTCTCTCTCCTCCTTTAAGACGCTCCTTAAAACCAACCTCTTTGACAAAGCTTTTGGTCACCTGCCCTAATTTCTCTGTGGTTCGGTGTCAAATTTTTGACTTATAAAACTCCTGTGAAGCCCCTTGGGACGTTTTACTACGATAAAGGCGCTATATAAATACAAGTTGTTGTTTGGTTCCGTTACTCATATGGAGAGGGGTGAAAGGGCATCGCCTCGTTGTTAGATTGTTCACTAGACTGATTCCTGGGATGATGAGAGTTGTCCTATGAGGAGAGATTGAGTAGATTGGGCTGATACTCTCTGGCGTTTAGAAGAATGAGAGGTGATCTCATTGAAACATATAAGATTCTGAGGGGGGATTGACAGGGTAGATGCTGAGAGGTTGTTTCCCCCTGGCTGGAGAGTCTAGAACCAGGGGTCACAGTCTCAGGATAAGGGGTCGGCCATTTAGGACTGAGATGAGGAGGAATTTCTTCACTCGGAGGGTGGTGAATCTTTGGAATTCTCTGCCCCAGAGGGCTGTGGAGGCTCAGTCATTGGGTATATTCAAGACAGAGATCGATAGATTTTTGGAATCGAGGGATTTGGGGATCGGGCGGGAAAGTGGAGTTGAGGTCGAAGATCAGCCATGATCTTATTGAATGGCGGAACAGATGCGAATGGCCGACTCCCCCTAATTCTTGTTTTCTTATGTTACACACGTGGGGAGGGGGTGGTGAAAGCTTTGTTCTGTTATGTGTTTTATAGATTCAGTCAGTAAATGGGTGATGGTTTGGATTCTGTGCAGATACTTTGAATCGATCCCATTATTGTTCCTCGACTGAGTTATGGCATTTTTTATTTGGAGTTTGAATTTTCTGCAGCTGGAAGTCCGGTTCAGTGAGCACAGTTCCTGCCCTCGGCCCTGGCAGTCCCTCGGACTTGCAGCTTAATGCAGGTGGCACGCCCAGACCTGCACCCCAGCAGTCTGCCATTTTTGCTACCGTGATAACTGGATTCACCCACCTGAGGGGTCGAGTGGGGGGTGGTCGGAGTCCTCTCACATCACCTAATGGAGACTGGCAAGTCTGAGTGACGGGATCTGAGACTGGAAGAGACTAGACCACCCCACCCTCAGCCTGGCTAGATACAGCGCCAGGCAACAGCGTCCGGCAACAATGGCCAGTCCGATCCTTCACTGCTGCAGGATGTGGGCCCATTAGTTCTGTAAATCTGCTTAATTATCATCAGTGTTGTAGGATTCTCTATAACTGAGACCCCCAGACAGAGAGCAGGACCCGGGGTGGGTTTCCCTGTGACCAGGGTCTCGGGCAGAGAGCAGGACCCAGGGTGGGTTTCCCCGTGACCAGGGCAGAGAGCAGGACCCAGGGTGGGTTTCCCCATGACCAGGGTCTCTGGCAGAGAGCAGGACCCAGGGTGGGTTTCCCCGTGACCAGGGCAGAGAGCAGGACCCAGGGTGGGTTTCCCCGTGACCAGGGCAGAGAGCAGGACCCAGGGTGGGTTTCCCCGTGACCAGGGTCTCGGGCAGTCAGCAGGACCCAGGGTGGGTTTCCCTGCGACCAGGGTCTCGGGCAGTCAGCAGGACCCAGGGTGGGTTTCCCCGTGACCAGGGTCTCGGGCAGAGAGCTGGACCCAGGGTGGGTTTCCCTGTGACCAGGGCAGAGAGCAGGACCCAGGGTGGGTTGCCCTGTGACCAGGGCAGAGAGCTGGAGCCAGGGTGGGTTTCTCTGTGACCAGGGTCTTGGGCAGAGAGCAGGACCCAGGGTGGGTTTCCCCGTGACGAGAGCAGTCAGCAGGTCCCAGGGTGGGTTTCCCTGTGACCAGAGTCTTCAGACAGAGAGCAGGACCCAGGGTGGGTTTCCCTGTGACCAGGGCAGAGAGCTGGACCCGGGGTGGGTTTCCCCGTGACCAGGGTCTCGGGCAGAGAGCAGGACCCAGGGTGGGTTTCCCTGTGACCAGAGTCTTCAGACAGAGAGCAGGACCCAGGGTGGGTTTCCCTGTGACCAGGGCAGAGAGCTGGACCCGGGGTGGGTTTCCCCGTGACCAGGGTCTCGGGCAGAGAGCAGGACCCAGGGTGGGTTTCCCTGTGACCAGAGTCTTCAGACAGAGAGCAGGACCCAGGGTGGGTTTCCCTGTGACCAGAGTCTTCAGACAGAGAGCAGGACCCAGGGTGGGTTTCCCTGTGACCAGGGCAGAGAGCTGGACCCAGGGTGGGTTTCCCTGTTGACCAGGGCAGAGAGCTGGACCCAGGGTGGGTTTCCCTGTGACCAGGGTCTCGGGCAGTCAGCAGGACCCAGGGTGGGTTTCCCTGTGACCAGAGTCTCGGGCAGAGAGCAGGACCCAGGGTGGGTTTCCCTGTGACCAGAGTCTCGGGCAGTCAGCAGGACCCAGGGTGGGTTTCCCTGTGACCAGGGTCTCGGGCAGTCAGCAGGTCCCAGGGAGAGAGCCAACATGGGTTTACGGGTAAGTCATGTCTTGACTAATTTAGTTGATTGTTTTGAGGAGGTCACCAATAACGGAGCGTCTATGGATGTTGTCCAAATGGACTTCCAGAACGCAGTTGATGAGGTTCCACATGAGAGCGCATGGAATTGGAGGTAGCCTTTTTAACTTGGGTTGGAAATTGGTTGGGAGGTAGGTGGCAGAGAGTGGGAATAAAGGGTAGTTACTCGGAATGGCAGGATGTGACAAAGTGGTGTTCCCCAGGGATCTGTTCTGGGGCCTCTACTTTTCACCATATGTATTAGTGATTTGGATGAAGGAATAGAAGAATATCCAAGTTAGGAGGGATAAGAAAGAAAGAAATTGCATTTATGTAGCACCTTTCACAACCTCCAGACGTCCCAAAGCGCTTTACAGCCAATGAAGTACTTTTGAAGTGTGGTCACTGTTGTAATCTAATACAGTGCAGATTGGAGTAGGAAGTTGCAAAGGGACTTGGACAGATTAAGTGAGTGGGCAAAGCTATGGCAAATGGAGTTGAATGTGGGTGGGGGGGTGGGTGAAGTGTGAGGTCATCCCCTTAGGACCCAAGAAAGCTAATTTGAAGTATTTTCTAAAATGGTGAGAAAGTAGGAACTGTAGAGGATCAAAGAGATTTGGGAGTCTGATTACACATCATTTGAAAGGCTAATGGGATGTTGGCCTTTATCTCTGGGGGCTGGAATACAAAGGAGAGCTGTGTTCAGTTCTGGGCTCCGCACCTCCGGAAGGATACAGTAGCCTTGGAGGGGGCACAGTGCAGATTCAGCAGAATGATGCAGGTTATATAAACTTGGCTTGTATTCCCTTGAGTATAGCAGATTGCGGGGTGAACTGATGGAGGTATCGATGGGGTAGAAACTATTTCCTCTGGGGGGGGGGGGGGCGTCCAGAACAAAGGGGCACCATCTTAAAATTAGAGCTCGGCTATTCGGAGTGAAATTGGGAAGCATTTATTCCAAGAACCTAAGAATCAGGAGCAGGAGTCGGCCACACGGCCCCTCGAGCCTGCTCCGCCATTCAATAAGATCATCGCTGATCTTCGCCCTCAACTCCACTTTCCCGCCCGATCCCCATATCCCTTGATTCCCCTAGCGTCCAAAAATCTTATCGCTCTCGGCCTTGAATATAAACGCTTCAGCAGCCACAGCCCTTTGAGGTAGAGAATTCTAAAGATCCCCAACCTTTTCACAAAAGGTAATGGAAATTTGGGATAAAAACAGAAAATGCTGGAAATACTCAGCAGGTCAGGCAGCACCTGTGGAGAGAGAAACATGGCCGCTGTCTTTCATTCTGCCATCGCCATTTACACTTCATCTAGAGCCATCTTTTGTTTCTTAACCTGTCCCGTTACCATCTCCTTTTGCCTCGCACCATCTATTAATCTCTCTTAATGTCTCTTAATCTCTCCTGCCTTCCATCCTATCACAGACCTTCCCTTTGGTTCTTTCCTCCTTTCCCCCCCCCCCCCCTTTCCCTGCTCCTACACTTGCTTAAAAATCTGTTCCGTCTCCAGCTTTTCCCAGTTCTGACGAAGGGTCATCGACCTGAAACGTTAACTCTGTTTCTCTCTCCACGGATGCTGCCTGACCTGAGTGTTTCCAGCATTTTCTGTTTTTATTTCCGATCTCCAGCATCTGCAGTATTTTGCTTTTGTATTAATGGAAATTTGGGACTCTCTTCCCCAAAAGACTCTGGATGCTGGGGACAATGGAGCCTTAAAGACCAAGATAGATTTTTTTTTTTGTTGGGTAAGGGATGTGGAGCAAAGGTGGGAGTTGAGGTGTAGATCTGCCGTGATCTAATGGAATGGCGGAGCAGGCTGGAGGGGCTGGACAGCCTCTTCCTGCTCCTAATGTTCCAGGGTGCGTTTCTCTGTAACACAAGCCTCAAGGCTCTGGAAGGCATTTAACAAAATGAAGCCTGTTTCCTCCTCCTGTCCTTTTTTTTTCCCAGATGCCCCACAGCAAGGAGGAAGCGTCTCCAAGCAGCGTGAGGAAGGAGGGCACAGACTGAGGATGCTGCCAAGTTGCTGTCTGAACCGTGGAGAGACATCGAGAGGAGAGCTGCGGCATTGACGGACAATGGCGGCAGCTTCTTCATGCTGCTTTGACTGGGAAATCCTTGAGTGGATGCCTGAGGGACCTGGGGTCTGCTCGCTCAGAATTGGGGGGGGGGGGGGGGGGGGGAGGGGGTTGTTAAGGAGCAAGTCCCTCCAGATACCTGCAACCAGTGGCTGACCGCTCATCCCGGAAGGGTTCCCTCTGGCCAGCTCCAAAGGAGCGACTCTTCATTAATCTCTAATCGCTACGTACAACATTGCAAATGCCCAATGGACTATCCGCCCAGCGCGTGCTCTTTTTAAAACTCCAATCAAGAAATCTGTGAGCTGCAATAGTTTGAGAGATTGCTTGCGTCTGCATTTTTTAAACTCTAATCAACTAAATTCCAAATAATTGATGAGGATTCCCCCTTTTTTTTTATATATAAAAGGAAAGAGATAACTTGCATTTATACCGCGCTGTTCACAACCTCCGGACGTCCCAAAGCGCCTTAGTCGATTCATTACTTTTTGAAGTGTAGCCGCTGTTGTAATGTGGGAAACGTGGCAGCCGATTTGCGCACAGCAAGCTCCCACAAACAGCAACGTGATAAATGATCACGAGCAAAAAGTGCCATTCCAACAACATTAGAGGAAGTATAACACATTGCAGGGGACTGTTTAGCCTATCCCCCCCCCCCCCCACCTCTCTGATCCGTGCTGGGGTATGGTTCTGGGGGCGGAGGGCCGACCCCTGCTGGGGTTCGGTTCTGGGGTACAGTTCCAGGAGAGCTAACTGGTTCTGCGGGGATCTAGTCCTTTTCTCAAGTGGCAACGATGAAGGAAACTCCCGAACTCGCCAACAGAAAAATGGTTTTCCGGCCCGACTCCCAGGAGATCAAGAGTGCGATTATCATTTGAGCTTTATCATCATAATCCAACCTGGCTGCTCACGCTCTAGTCTAGTCCTGCACATACTTGCAAGGCAATAGGATTCACTCGATCCCGGTTGTTATTTTCCTGACTCTCTCATTCTCACTTTAAACCTGAGCCCAGGGCCGAGACTGAGCTACCCTAAAATATGCAATAAAAATGCTTTTTAAAAATGCAATGTACTTTGTATGTCAGTGAATTCAATTCGGATGTAATCGTGAATGTTAATTTCAGGAACTGCACTTGGCAATATCCAGTCCAATTTGTGTTGCAGGGATGGGGACGGGCAGGCGTTAGACACAGTGTCCTGTCAACCAGGGCATCGGGAGTTCAAATGTATGCCCAGACTGAGAAGATGCAAGTCTCTGTCCTCTACACCCCAAAAACTGGGAGTCTGCCTCTGGAGGGCCACACTGGTGCAGTTAGGGGCCACCTTGTGAGCTCGGTGTGAGATACATTCTTGGGGCTGAATAAAGGAGGCTTGAAAGAAAGACTTGCATTTCTGTAGCGCCTTTCATCACGACCACCGGACGGCTCAAAGCGCTTTACAGCCAATGAAGTACTTTTTAAAGTGCAGTCGCTGTTGTAATGTAGGAAAAGCAGCAGCCAATTTGTGCACAGCAAGATCCCACAAACAGCAATGTGATAATGATCAGATAAATCTGTGTGATGTTGATTGAGGGATAACTTTTGGCCCAAGACACCAGGGAGAACCCCCCTGCTCTTCTTTGAAATAGTCCCACGGGATCTTCTACGTCCACCTGAGGGGGCAGACGGGGCCTCGGTTTAACGTCTCATCTGAAAGACGGCACCTCCGACAGTGCGGCACTCCCTCAGCACTGCACTGGGAGTGTCGGCCTGGATTTTTGTGCTCGAGCCTCTGGAGTGGGACTCGAACCCACAACCTTCTGACTCAGAGGCGCGAGTGCCCACTGAGCCATGACTGACACAGCATCTATGTAAATTTTAAAAAGGAGATATATTCAAGAAGGAGTTAGATATATTTCTTAAGGCTAAAGGGATATGGGGAGAAGGCAGGGGCAGGGTACTGAATTTGGATGATCAGCCATGATCTCATTAAATGGTGGAGCAGGCTCGAGGGGCCGAATGGCCTACTCCTGTTTGTTTCTATATGAAGGGAAGGGAAATAATTAAAGTGGAATTCAGTCGAGATATGGTCGAGGCACTATGGATTGAGATGAGGGGAAGAGTTTTTTTTAAATTCTATAATTCAAAGAATACGAGTAAAGCAGAGCGATTCCTCAATTGTAGAGCTTCGAGTTGAGTGATGGACAGGAGTATAATAATAGGGTGCTAGTATTTTGTGAAAAAAAAATGGTTAGACAGACGAGAACAACCATTGGGATTCTAACCATCTAACCTCTATAAATACATGTGGCGTAAACAATTGGGGCCTTTGAAAGGCGCCGTTGGGATGGTGATGGGGTAAGCCGGGGATCACCTGAGGAAGCTTGCTCGCTCCTAGAAGCCGGGAATTGACTGTTCGAGCTGTCGAATGTCTCTGCCGGAAGCGAGGGTTCCTTTTCTGGGAAATGAGGACATTCGAAGGGCCGCAGGGATCGCTTGACCAGGAGGTGGCGGAAATGCTGAGGGCGCCGCCAAGAGAACAAGAGGCCGACTGGGCTGCGCACACGGGAGCGCGCTTGAACAAACGGGCGTGTTTTGGCAATTTAAGAAATCATTAAAATTGCAGGGGAGGGTTGTGTAAAAGAAGTGGGGCGCACAACGGCCACCTTTTTAAAATATATATATAAATATATATATATAGATCTGGACATCTCGGGGTGGGGGGGGGGGAGAATGTTCAAGGTGATACTGTACTCGCTGACCTACGTTGGCTCCCAGTTAAGCAACGCCTCGATTTTACAAAATTCTCCTCCTTGTTCCTACGTTACAACAGTGACTACACTCCAAAAGTACTTCATTGGCTGTAAAGCGCTTTGGGACGTCCGGTGGTCGTGAAAGGCGCTATAGAAATGCAAAATGCAAGTCTTTTTTTCTCGAATCCCTCCATGGCCTTGGCCCCCCCCTTATCTCTGTAATCTCCACCTATTCTGGCCTTTTGAACATCCCCGATTTTAATCGCTCCATTGGTGGCTGTGCCTTCAGCCGCCTGGGCGCCAAGCTCTGGAGTTCCCTCCCTAAACCTCTCTGCCTCTCTTTCCTCCTTTAAGACACTCCTTAAAACCGACCTCTTTGACCAAGCTTTTGCTCGCCTGCCCTAATACCTCCTTTATGTGCCTCGATGTTAGAAATTCGTGGGAAGCACCGTGGGATATTTTAAGCTAAGATGTAAGAGCAGGAGTCGGCCACACGGCCCCTCGAGCCTGCTCTGCCATTCAATAAGATCATGGCTGATCATCGACCTCAACTCCACTTTCCCGCCCGATCTCCATATCCCTCGATTCCCCTAGAGTCCAAAAATCTATCGATCTCAGCCTTGAATATGCTCAAAATCTCAGCATCCACAGCCCTCTGGGGCAGAGAATTCCAAAGATTCACAACCCTCTGAGTGAAGAAATTCCTCCTCATCTCAGTCTTAAATGGCCGACCCCTTATCCTGAGACTCTGCCCCCTAGTTCTAGACTCTCCAGCCAGGGGGAAACAACCTCTCAGCATCTATCCTGTCAATCCCCCTCAGAATCTTACATGTTTCAATGAGATCGCCTCTCAATCTTCTAAACTCCAGTGAGTATCGGCCCAATCTCTCCTCATAGGACAACCCTCTCATTCCATGGATCAATCTAGTGAACCTTCGTTGCACTGCTTCGGAGATACTCGTTGCCCAGCAACGGTACCGCGTGGTGCTCTTTGCTATCCAGTGGTGCTTCATTCCCTTCCCAGTCTTCTAAAAAGAAAGACTTGCATTTCTATAGAGCCTTTCACGACCACCGGACGTCCCAAAGCGCTTTACGGAGAATGAAGTGTGGTCACTGTTGTAATGCAGGAAACGCGGCAGCCAATTTGCGCACAGCAAGCTCCCACAAACAGCAAGGTGATAATGACCAGATAATCTGTTTTTAGTGATGTTGGTTGAGGGATAAATATTGACCGGGACACCGGGGAGAACTCCCCCTGCTCTTAGAGTTATACAGCACGGATAGAGGCCCTTCGGCCCATCTTCGAAATACTGCCGCGGGATCTTTTGCGTCCACCCGAGAGAACAAACGGCGCTTTGGTTTAACGTCTCATCCGAAAGACAGCACCTCCGACAGTGCGGCGTCCCTCAGTCCTGCACTGGGAGTGTCGGCCTAGATTTTACATGCTCAAGTCTCTGGAGTCGGACCTGAACCCACAACCTTCTGACTCCTGTATGGCGATGAAGGCAAGACACAAATATTAAAACTGATCCAGAAACTTTGAGAGCTGTGGTATCGCGGCTTGTACAAAATATACTCATAATTAGTGCTTTTCTAAACTCAACTCCCCCAACACTGCAGTCAGTGCTGTCAGGGTCATGCCTCCATCTTACCCAAACCTGCCCAGATGGTTACCCAGTGTTGCTGGCACCTGGTTATAGTTCTTCTTCCTTATTTGCATTGCCGGGGCTCAATTTGCACTATTCCTTTACCTCGAATTGCATAGTTTGCACTATTCCCCGGTTTGCACTGTTGCACTCTTCCTAGGGCCATTGTTTGCAGTATTGCTCATGCCTGGATTTAGATTGTTTACGCTCTTCCCTGTGGCCGGATTTGCATGTTTGAAACATAGAAACATAGGAGCAGGAGTAGGCCATTCGGCCCCTCGAGCCTGCTCCGTCATTCAATGAGATCAGGGCTGATCATCCAAATTCAGTACCCTGTCCCTGCCTTCTCCCCATATCCCTTTAGCCTTGTCCTAAATGGCTTACCCCTTATCCTTAGACTGTGACCCCTGGTTCTGGACTCCCTGGCCATCGGGAACATCTTTCCTGCATCTAGTCTGTCTAGTCCTATTAGAATTTTATAAGTTTCAATGAGATCCCCTCTCACTCTTCTAAACTCCAGCCCAATCGACCCAATCTCTCCTCATACGTCATTCCTGCCCCCTGGCTTGCATTGTTAGCACTATTCCTCTGCCCCTGGTTACACTATTCTCTGTTTGAAGACCAGGACCTGAAACCCGGCACTAAGCTCACGGTCTACAGAGCAGTAGTGATACCCGCCCTGCTGAATGCCTCAGAAATATGGACCATGTACAGCAGGCACCTCAAAGCACTGGAGAGGTACCACCAACGCTGCCTCCGCAAGATCCTGCAAATCCATTGGCAGGATAGGCGCACCAACGTCAGTGTTCTCGCTCAGCCCAACATCCCCAGCATCGAAGCTCTGACCACGCTCGATCAGCTCCGATGGACGGGTCACATTGTCCGCATGCCCGATACGAGACTCCCAAAACAAGCGCTCTACTCGGAGCCAGGTGGGCAGAGGAAACGCTTCAAGGACACCCTCAAAGCCTCCTTGAAAAAGTGCAACATCCCCACCGACACCTGGGAATCCCTGGCCCAAGACCGCACAAAGTGGAGGAGAAGCAGCCGGGAAGGCGCCGAACGCCTTGAGTCTCTTCGCCGGGAGCAAGCGGAAGCCAAGCGCAAACAGCGGAAGGAGCGCACGTCAACCCAAGCACCCCACCCACCCGCCCCCTTCAACCACCGTCTGCCCCACCTGTGACAGAGACTGTAGGTCCCACATTGGACTGCCCCACCTGTGACAGAGACTGTAGGTCCCACATTGGACTCATTGAAACTTATAAAATTCTAACAGGACTAGACAGACTAGATGCAGGAAGGATGTTCCCGATGGCGGGGAGTCCAGAACCAGGGATCACAGTCTAAGGATAAGGGGTAAGCCATTTAGAACTGAGATGAGGAGGAATTTCTTCACCCAGAGAGTGGTGAACCTGTGGAATTCTCTACCACACAAGGCAGTAGAGGCCAATTCATTAAACATATTCAAGAAGGAGTTAGATATATTTCTTAAGGCTAAAGGGATCAAGGGATATGGGGAGAAGGCAGGGACAGGGGACTGAATTTGGATGATCAGCCATGATCGCATTGAATGGCAGAGCAGGCTCGAGGGGCCGAATGGCCTACTCCTGCTCCTATCTTCTATGTTTCTATGTTTCAGTCACCCGCGAACTCATTTTTAATGTGGAAGCAAGTCATCCTCGGTTCCCGAGGGACTGCTTAAGAAGAAGGAGGCCCAGGTTTGCACAATTCAATGCCCCTAGCTTTGCACGATTCCCATGCCCCTATTTGCACTGTTTGCACCATTCCCTGGGCCCCCGTTTGCACGACTCCCATGCCCCTATTTGCACTGGTTTGCACAATTCTCTGGGCCCATTTGCACAATTCCCCGAGCCCAGGTTTGCACAATTCAATGCCCCTAGCTTTGCACGATTCCCATGCCCTGTTTGCACAATTCCCTGGGCCCCTGTTTGCACAATTCCCCGAGCCCAGGTTTGCACAATTCAATGCCCCGAGCTTTGCACTGATTCCCATGCCCTGTTTGCACAATTCCCCGAGACCCAGTTTGCACAATTCAATGCCCCGAGCTTTGCACTGATTCCCCACTGCCTCTCTCGGCATTGCTCGCTGTGCAACGCTGCTCACGTGGCACCGCACGCCCTTCCCCAGCCCCGAGGAGCGGCGCCTGCGTCCGGTCGCATGGAGACTGTCAATCACCTACGCCGCCTCACGAGGCAGCGCACGGGCGCCGCGAGCGCAACCTAACTCGCTGGCCGCGGGCCCGCCCCGCCATTGGTGCGGCCAGGGGGGGGGGGGAGGGAGGCTTCCTATTGGCTGGTCCGGCTGTCAATCGGAGAGGAGCAGGCGGAGAAGGGCAGGGCCTGCCGCAGCAGGTTCGGGTGAGAGGCGGCGGCGCCCAATAACAGAGAGCGAGAGGACGGACGGCGGGCGAGGTAGGCGGCAGGGCAGCGGGGACCGGGTATCCTACGGGGAAAAAAAAAAGCAGCCCTCGGTGGACAGGGCCGGCGAGCGAGGCCTCCTTAGGCTTGAGACTCCGGTACATCAATCCCCGAGAACTGGCGGAGGGAGGTTGGGGTTCATGGGGTGGGGGGAAACTGGGGACAGAGGTTGGGGTTCATGGGGTGGGGGGAAACTGGGGACAGAGGTTGGGGTTCATGGGGGGGGAACTGGGGACAGAGGTTGGGGTTCATGAGGGGGGAAACTGGGGACAGAGGTGGGGTTCATGGGGGGGGAAACGGGGCAGAGGTTGGGGTTCATGGGGGGGGAAAACTGGGGACAGAGGTTGGGGTTCATGGGGGGGAAACTGGGGGCAGAGGTTGGGGTTCATGGGGGGGGAAACTGGGGCAGAGGTTGGGGTTCATGGGGGGGGACGGGGCAGAGGTTGGGGTTCATGGGGGGGGAAACTGGGGACAGAGGTTGGGGTTCATGGGGGGGAAACTGGGGGCAGAGGTTGGGGTTCATGGGGGGAAAACTGGGGGCAGAGGTTGGGGTTCATGGGGGGGGAAACTGGGGGCAGAGGTTGGGGTTCATGGGGGGAAACTGGGGGCAGAGGTTGGGGTTCATGGGGGGAAACTGGGGGCAGAGGTTGGGGTTCATGGGGGGGAACTGGGACAGAGGTTGGGGTTCATGGGGGGAAACTGGGGGCAGAGGTTGGGGTTCATGGGGGGGAAACTGGGGACAGAGGTTGGGGTTCATGGGGGGAAACTGGGGGCAGAGGTTGGGGTTCATGGGGGGGAACTGGGGGCAGAGGTTGGGGTTCATGGGGGGGAAACTGGGGGCAGAGGTTGGGGTTCATGGGGGGGGAAACTGGGGGCAGAGGTTGGGGTTCATGGGGGAAACGGGGCAGAGGTTGGGGTTCATGGGGGGAAATGGGGCAGAGGTTGGGGTTCATGGGGGGGGAAATGGGGCAGAGGTTGGGTTCATGGGGGGGAAACTGGGGGCAGAGGTTGGGGTTCATGGGGGGAAACGGGGCAGAGGCTGGGTTCATGGGGGAAATGGGGCAGAGGTTGGGGTTCATGGGGGGGAACTGGGGGCAGAGGCTGGGGTTCATGGGGGGGGGAACGGGGCAGAGGCTGGGGTTCATGGGGAAACGGGGCAGAGGTTGGGGTTCATGGGGGGAACTGGGGGCAGAGGTTGGGGTTCATGGGGGGAACTGGGGGCAGAGGTTGGGGTTCATGGGGGGAACTGGGGGCAGAGGTTGGGGTTCATGGGGGGGAACTGGGGCAGAGGTTGGGTTTATGGGGGGAACTGGGGGCAGAGGTTGGGGTTCATGGGGGGAAACTGGGGGCAGAGGTTGGGGTTCATGGGGGGGAACTGGGGGCAGAGGTTGGGGTTCATGGGGGGGAACTGGGGACAGAGGTTGGGGTTCATGGGGGAAATGGGGCAGAGGTTGGGGTTCATGGGGGGGAAATGGGGCAGAGGTTGGGGTTCATGGGGGGAAACTGGGGGCAGAGGTTGGGGTTTCATGGGGGAAACGGGCAGAGGCTGGGGTTCATGGGGGAAATGGGGCAGAGGTTGGGGTTCATGGGGGGGAACTGGGGGCAGAGGCTGGGGTTCATGGGGGGGGGAACGGGGCAGAGGCTGGGGTTCATGGGGAAACGGGGCAGAGGTTGGGGTTCATGGGGGGGAACTGGGGGCAGAGGTTGGGGTTCATGGGGGAACTGGGGGCAGAGGCTGGGTTCCTGGGGGCAGAGTCCGTGGTTCCAGGAGTGGGTTACGGAATTGAATTGAATTGAATGATTGGGGCAATATCCAGCCAAGTGCTTGTGATCCCGGGACCTGAATTGTCAGGTGTTCTGGGGAGGGGGCAGTCAGTGTCACAGCGTCTGTGCTCAATATGGGATTAGTTCTGAAAATGAACCATCTGAGTAATAGGTCAGTGGGCATTGTTCAAATGTGATTTGCCAGTGTGTTTCATAGTTTCTGCTGCTCCAGCACATCAGGCTGAGGGGTGAGGAGGCAGTCTATCCATAATTGGAGAGGGGTATTCAAGCAGTCACAAGGAAAGAAAGACTTGCATTTCTATAGCGCCTTTCACAACCACCAAACGTCCCAAAGCGCTTTACAGCCAATGAAGTACTTTTTGAAGTGTAGTCACTGTTGTAATGTAGGAAACACGGCAGCTAATTTGCGCACAGCAAGCTCCCACAAACAGCAATGTGATAATGACCAGATCATCTGTGTTATGTTGATTGAGGGATAAATATTGGCCAGGACACCAGGGACAACTCCCCTTGCTCTTCTTCGAAATTGTGGCCATGGGATCTTTTACGTCCACCTGAGAGAGCAGACGGGGCCTCGGTTTAACGTCTCATCCGAAAGACGGCACCTCTGACAGTGCAGCGCTCCCTCAGTACCGCACTGGGAGTGTCGGCCTAACTTTATGTGCTCAAGTCTCTCGAGTGGGACTCGAACCCACAACCTCCTGACTCAAGAGGCGAGAGGGCCACCCACAGCTGACCAGTGACGTTCAAACTGCCGCAGGATTGTACCTGGCCCCTGACTCTTTGCGAATGCAGGAAACAGCAGCTCTGTGCAGGGACTGAGAGTAACGCAGGGACTGAAAATCCCAGCCTATACACCTGCAGGGCCTTGAGAAGACGAGCCTGCTATTGCTTGGTTGCAATTTTTAACTTGCTGTTTGTCCTGATTCCCATTAAATTAAATCTCTTTTATGCTTCATTCTGTCTCTTATGTTCTCTGTGTGCTGCTCTCTGAGTCACTAATCAGTTGCAGATTAAACCTCAATGGCTGCTTGTGTGCAGAGGCTTGTGGCTGTCTAAACATTGCCTGCCCCAATCTTACGCTGACTTCCTTTCCCATTATAATTTCATGAAGCACAGAAACTTAGGGATGCACGGTGGAAAATTACGCAGCTAACAAATTATAACAGTTTCCATTTTGCTGGGTTTAAAAAAAAAAAAAAAAAAAAAAAAAAAAAATCCAGGGGTCACAGTCTAAGGTAAGCCATTTAGGACAGAGATGAGGAGGAATCTCTTCACCCAGAGAGTGGTGAACCTGTGGAATTCTCTACCACAGAAGGCAGTTGAGGCCAATTCATTAAATATATTCAAGAAGGAGTTAGATATATTTCTTGAGGCTAAAGGGATCAAGGGATATGGGGAGAAGGCAGGGACAGGGTACTGAATTTGGATGATCAGCCATGATCTCATTGAATGGCGGAGCAGGCTCGAGGGGCCGAATGGCCGACTCCTGCTCCTATCTTCTATGTTTGCTCAAGCACGCTGACTGCGGTTTGCGTTTCTCTCATCTCGTCAGTCGTGCTATAGTGGAAAGCTGGGCCTTGTCCAGTCACCCTGGACAGCTCCTGGCATTTTCTCGCAGAACTGTGCTGGGCAGGGCTGACGAACCAATCACCAACTTGCTCTCTCACTCAAGGAGACAAAATAATTACAGCCCAGAAACAGGCCATTCCGCCAAACGGGCCCATGCCCCACACGAGCCTCCTCCCACCCTAGTTCATCTAACCCTACCTGCATATCCTTCTATTCCCTTCTCCCTCATGTTTATCTAGCCTCCCCTTAAATGCATCTCTGCTATTCGCCTCAACCACTCCCTGTGGCAGCGAGTTCCACATTCTCACCACTCTCTGGGTAAAGAAGTTTCTCCTGAACTCCTTATTGGATTTATTAGTGACTATCTTATATTGATGGCCCCTAGTTCTGGTCTCCCCGATAAGTGGAAACATCTTCTCTACGTCTACCCTAGCGAACCCTTTCATAATCTCAAAGACCTCTATCAGGTCGCCCCTCAGCCTTCTCTTTTCTAGAGAAAAGAGCCCTCACCCTGTTCAGTCTTTCCTGGTAGTTAGAACACCTCAGTTCTGGTATCATCCATTGTGAATCCTTTTCTTTTGCATCTTCTCCAGTGGGTACACGGAGGGGCCCCCCCTCCCCCCGTATGAGCGGATTTAAACTGCCCCGCCTCAGTGTAATGCGCTTGTTAGAAACGCTGCAGTCTGCGCACCAGTTCCAGAAGCAATGACAACGCCTTTTTCCTGCAGAATATTTTCCAGCCTGCGAGGAGACATGTCTCTGGATAAAACGCCCATGGCCGAGAGCACCAGAACCGCCCGCAAAAGTGTGAAGGAGAGGCTGTGCGGGGTGTCCGTTAAATTGGAGAACCCGCCGGACGGTCGGTACGGACAAGCAGAGAAAAGGAATCCCGTGGGAAGCGCTGGGAAGAAACAGTGGCCGTTGCGGGGAGAGTCGGAAAAGGACTCTGGGTTTTCAGGTAATGTGCAGCACCGGGGATTTAGTGAGGCTTCGGAATGCTCTCTACAGTCCCTTTTTTAAAATAGAATTCTGCAACAACCTTGTTAACTATTGGACTGGGACCATGAAGGTGACTGGGTACCACGTTTACTAGTTTGCCCATTTGAGGTCAGGCAGTGTACGTGAGATGACATCAGTCGGTCGCAGCAGGTGGTATTGCGACAGGCATCCTGCGGCCTGTACACTCGCTAGAATGTGGGACAGCAAACAATTACTCGCATAACATAAGAATTGGGAGCAGGAGTCGGCCACACGGCCCCTCAAGCCTGCTCCGCCATTCAATAAGATCATGGCTGACCATCGACCTCAACTCCACTTTCCCGCCCGATCCCCATATCCTTTGATTTACCCTGGTGCCAAAAAGTCTTGAATATACTCGACGACTCAGCATCCACAGCCCTCTGGGCTAGAGAATTCCAAAGATTCACCACCCTCTGAGTGAAGAAATTCCTCCTCATCTCGGTCAGAAATGGCCGACCCCTTATCCTGAGACTGTGACCCCCCTGGTTCTAGACTCTCCAGCCAGGGGGAAACAGCCTCTCGGCATCTGCTCTGTCAAGCCCATAAAGAATGTTATGGTTTCAGTGAGATCACCAACTCATTTGTGGAGAGCATCGACAGGTTCATGTTTCAGGTGTGGGCTCTGTTCTGTAGACGGAACAACACCTGAAAAGTTAACATGTCTGTTCTCGCCGCAGAGGGTTTCCATTGTCTTCTGTTTCGCAACTGCCCCCGGACAACTCTCCACTCCAGCTCGCAAACACGACGGCCAGTTGTAGAATTTTTACAGCTGCATAACTTACTGCAGAGAAACGCTGATTCCGTTCCTTCAGATTCCACCCAATCCCTGTGGTTTACTGTGTTGCGTGCAGAGACCAGGGGTATATTAGGACCAGGGCTGGTCCCTTCGCGCAGGTCACTGGGTGTGCTGTTTTCTGTTGCATGATTCGTTTTACAAAGCGTTTGATAAAGTGCCACATAATAG
Organism: Somniosus microcephalus; assembly: GCF_052327205.1. Lineage (NCBI taxonomy): Eukaryota > Metazoa > Chordata > Chondrichthyes > Squaliformes > Somniosidae > Somniosus > Somniosus microcephalus. The sequence goes on along the minus strand of NC_141020.1, from coordinate 13,854,595 downwards.
ACTTGTTAGCAAAATTGAATACCATGGGGTTAAAGAGGTCGTAGCAGTGTGGGTACACCCTTAGCTGAGAGGCAGGGAGTAATAGTTAATGGTTGTTTTTCTGACTGGAGGAAAGTATACAGTGGCAGCACGGTGGCATAGTGGTTAGCACTGTTGCCTCACAGCGCCAGGGACCCGGGTTCGAATCCGGCCTCGGGTGACTGTCTGTGTGGAGTGACTGTCTGTGTGGAGTTTGCACATTCTCCCCGTGTTTGCGTGGGTTTCCTCCGGGTGCTCCGGTTTCCTCCCACAGTCCAAAGATGTGCGGGTTAGGTTGATTGGCTATGATAAATTGACCCTTAGTGTTAGGGGGATTAAATACGTGGGGTTACGGGGATCAGGTGGGATATGTGTCGGTGCAGGCTCGATGGGCCGAAATGGCCTCTATCTGCACTGTGGGGTTTCTGTGATTTCTGTGATAAATGGTACAATTGTAAAGGGGGTGCAGGAGCAGAGAGACTTGGAAGTGTGTATATACAAATCTTTGAAGGCGGCTGGACAAATTGATAACGTTGTGCAGTTTTGGTCGCCTTATCTGAGGAAGGATGTTCTTGCCATGGAGGGAGTGCAGCGAAGATTCACCAGACTGATACCTGGGATGGCAGGAATGACGTATGAGGAGAGATTGGGTCGATTGGGCTTATACTCACTGGAGGTTAGAAGAATGAGAGGGGATCTCATTGAAACTTATAAAACTCTTAACAGGACTAGACAGACTGGATGCAGGAAGGATGTTCCCGATGGCGGGGGAGTCCAGAACCAGGGGTCACAGTCTAAGGATAAGGGGTAAGCCATTTAGGACAGAGATGAGGAGGAATTTCTTCACCCAGAGAGTGGTGAACCTGTGGAATTCTCTACCACACAAGGCAGTTGAGGCCAATTCATTAAATATATTCAAGAAAGAGTTGGATATATTTCTTGAGGCTAAAGGGATATGGGGAGAAGGCAGGGACAGGGTACTGAATTTGGATGATCAGCCATGATCTCATTGAATGGCGGAGCAGGCTCGAGGGGCCGAATGGCCGACTCCTGTTCCTATCTTCTATGTTTTAAAAAAAAAAAGCATACGGGATCCTTGGCTTTATTAATAGTGGAATAGAGTACAAAAGCAAGGAAGTTATGCCAAACCTTTCTAAAACACTGGTTAGGCCCCAGCTGGAGTATTGTGTCCAATTCTGGGCCCCGCACTTTAGGAAGGATGTCAAGGCCTTGGAGAGGGTGCAGAGGAGATTTACGAGAATGGTACCGGGGATGGGAGACATGGGGAGAGACTGGAGAAGCTGGGGTTGTTCTTCTTGGAGCAGAGGAGGTTAAGGGGAGATTTAATAGGTGTTCAAAATCATGAAGGGTTTTAATAGAGTAAATAAAGAGAAACTGTTTCCACTGGCAGAAGGGGCGGTAACCAGAGGACACCGATTTAAGATGATTGGCAAAAGAGACTTGAAGTGTATATATACAAATCTTTGAAGGTGGCTGGACAAATTGATGGTGCTGTTTTAAAATTGGCAAAAGAACCAGAGGAGAGATGAGAATTTTTTTTACGCAGCGAGTTGTTGTGATCTGGAACGTGCTGCCTGAAAGGGCGGTGGAAGCAGATTCAATAGTAACTTTCAAAAGGGAATTGGATAGATACTTGAAGGGGAAAATATTGCAGGGCTGTGGGGAAAGAGCGGGGCAGTGGGACTCATTGGAGAGCTCTTTCAAAGAGCCAGCACTGGCAGGATGGGCCGAATGGCCTCCTGTGCTGTGTGATGCTGTGGTTGGCAGGCAGACATTGGTTTGCACGCTGATTTCCCGCGGGTGGGAGATATTTGCTGTTCCTCGCTCCAGATAGTGCGTGTTGCCTCTGCGTTATTTTGTTGGTTGAGCCTCTCTTTCTCTGCCTTGTTCCCAGACACGAGCTCGGAGTATCTGAGTACACTGGAACAGACCGACTCGGAGGATCAGTCTGCACGCAAGAGGCCGGCGCCGTTGAATCCTGCGGAGACGCCGACTGCTGCACAAAGCTCGCTCCCCAGCCTGACTCCTGTCTACATTGTGAAGAATGTCCTTCTGAAAGAGGTACAGACCCCCCTACTCCCCAGCCTACTGCAGTAAACCCTGATAAAGTTCAGGAGAAACTTCTTTACCCAGAGTGGGGAGAATGTGGAACTCGCTACCACAGGGAGTGGTTGAGGCGAATAGTATAGAGGCATTTAAGGGGAGGCTAGATAAGCACATGAGGGAGAAGGGAATAGAGGGTTATGCTGGTAGAGTTAGATGAGGAAGGATGGGAGGAGGCTCGAGTGGAGCATAAACGCCGGCATGGGCTGGTTGGGCCGAATGGCCTGTTTCTGTGCCGTATATTCTATGCGAGAGATGGGTCGGGCCAGGAAACCCTGTTTATGTAGGGCAACGTCATGGTGTGTGTGTGTGTCCCCCATACACGGTTAGGCTCCACAGCTTCACCTAACGCACCCTCTTTGCGGTGAGTGGGACCTTTGCTCTGAGATTAAATGGTTTGAGTCGATGATATTTGTATTCTTGTTTTCTGGAGAGCCTGAATTGGCCTCTGCGTCCTGGGCTAGCGAGAGGGGGAAAAAATCCACCCGCGTTCCTGGTTCTGATGGGAACACCATCACCTCCCAAGTCTCTCACACCATCCCGACTTGGAAATATATCGGCCGATCCTTCATCGTCGCTGGGTTCAAAATCCTGGAACTCCCTCCCTAACAGCACTGTGGGAGCACCTTCACCGCACGGACTGCAGCGGTTCAAGAAGGCGGCTCACCACCACCTTCTCGAGGGCAACTAGGGATGGGCAATAAATGCCGGCCTTGCCAGCGACGCCCACATCCCGTGAATGAATATAACTTTTTTTTTTAAATGACTCTCCATGACCCCTGCTGGAGAGCTCTCATCTGTGCAGTGATCTGGTGAGGAGGACATCTTGGCCGTGATGCCACCCATGGTTGAATAGTCTGACCAGGCTCGGTGTCGAGATTCACGCACGAAAGCCAGCCCTGTGGCCCTGTAGCCCGGCGAGAGTGACTGCCTTCAGGTGTGGAGCAGGAAGCCCCCCCCTGCTAATGCACAGTTGGATGGTGTGGATCCCCAGCCTGCACGCTGTGGCGAATGAGAGGAGGGGGCTGTGGAGTCGGCCATTTGGCCCCTCGAGCCTGTTCCGCCATTCAATGAGATCATGGCTGCTCATCTTCCTCATCTCCCCTTTCCTGCACTATCCCCATATCCCTCGATTCCCTTAATGTTCAAAAATCTATCGATCTCTGTGTTGAATATACTCTTCCCCTTCACTTTTTAAAGGGCAGATCCACTTTCCGTTCAAAGCGGCGAATGTAGACGTGGTGATAGGTTATGTTTTAAGCAAATAAAGTTGATTGCCAGATGGTGGTCTCCTGCCGGGAGGGACCACCACCGATGGGGATGCCTTATCGAATCATAAACGGTTACGGCACAGCAGGAGGCCATTTGGCCCATCGTGTCTGTGCCGGCCGAGAGAGAGTTATCCAGCCTAATCCCACTTTCCAGCTCTTGGTCCGTAGCCCTGTAGGTTACGGCACTTCAAGTGCATATCCAAGTACTTTTTAAATGCAATGAGGGTTTCTGCCTCTACCACCCTTTCAGGCAGTGAGTTCCAGACCCCCACCACCCTCTGGGTGAAAACAGTTCTCCTCAACTCCCCTCTAATCCTGCTACCAATTACTTTAAATATTGACCACTCTGCTAAGGGAAACAGGTCCTTCCTATCCACTCTATCCAGGCCCCTCAATTTTATACACCTCAATCAAGTCTCCCCTCAGCCTCCTTTGTTCCAAAGACGATAACCCCAGCCTATCCGATCTTTCCTCGTAGCTCAAATTCTCCAGTCCTGGTGAAACTTCTGGCCGAGGAGTTCCTCGGGGAATTCCTCCAGGAATGAGGCCACCAGTGATGCTGAGGATGAGCGATCCTCCAGGATCTAGGGCACACCCAGCAAGGCCTCCAGGATCTAGGGCACACCCAGCAAGGCCTCCAGGATGCCTCCAAGAACTACTTTGTCATCCGACTTTACAGCAACTACAAAGTGATGGTGCCTTTGAAGCATTGTGCTGCAATCTGATTAGTTCATGAAATTAAGTTTAAAAAAATAATTAATTCACGGGATGTGGGCGTTGCTGGCGAGGCCCAGCATTTATTGCCCACCCTGAATTGCCCTTGAGAAGGTGGTGGTGAGCCGCCTTCTTGAACCGCTGCAGTCCGTGTGGTGAAGGTGCTCCCACAGTGCTGTTAGGGAGGGAGTTCCAGGAGTTTGACCCAGTGACGACAAAGGAACGGCCGATATATTTCCAAGTCAGGAAATTTCCTGATTAGCAATTGAACAGCTAGACCGGTTGTGACTGCCCCAGAACGTTCGTAGAGCGACATTGCCAAATATCTACATTTCGAAGAGAATAATCGACTCGGTCTAGAAAAAGCCACTGTGAGTGAGAGGTCAAATGGCCAAGTTGTGAACTCTGCCCAGTTCCGGCATCAATTGGTTCCAGTTGTGTCGTCCCGAGCCCAGATTCTGACACTTTCTGTATTTGACTAAACCAGAGTAAAGCCTCGGCCCGCCCCACCCCAACCCACAGTGCTGCAGATCCTGCCCTCGCTTGTCTGTGTGTGCACTGTTAACTTGCCATAGAGGGAGTGCAGCGAAGGTTCACCAGACTGATTCCTGGGATGGCAGGACTGTCGTATGAGGAGAGATTGGGTCGACTAGGCCTGTATTCACTAGAGTTTAGAAGAATGAGAGGGGATCTCATTGAAACGTATAAAATTCTGACAGGGCTGGACAGACTGGATGCAGGGAGGATGTTTCCCCTGGCTGGGGGGGGTCTAGAACCAGGGGGTCACAGTCTCAGGATACGGGGTAGGACATTTAGGACTGAGATGAGGAGAAATTCCTTCACTCAGTGGGTGGTGAACCTGTGGAATTCTCTACCACAGAAGGCTGTGGAGGCCAAGTCATTAAATATATTTAAGAAGGAGATCGATAGATTTCTAGACACAAAAGGCATCGAGGGGTATGGGGAGAGAGCGGGAACATGGTATTGAGATAGAGGATCAGCCATGATTATATTGAATGGCGGAGCAGGCTCGAAGGGCCGACTCCTGCTCCTATTTTTCGATGTTTGATTGACTAATCAGATGGCCACTGGCATGGCAGTTGATGAGTTAATCCAAAGATGCACTGGACATATTCATATTAAACAGATTACGCAGTCTTATACACTTGCATTGAGGCACTGCGCGCGATTCTGTTTGCACATTGTATGCTAATTCTGCTTGTCCCGTTGCCGTGTTTTGAACAGCCTTTGTCCGCTCCCACAAGGAGGCAGCTTGTTCACGCCCAGCTCCAGACCTGGGGAGCCCAGCGCGCCCTCGGTGCACCGCCAGGCCAGACCCGAGTGGTCTTCATCCGCCAGCCTTTGGCAGCCTCCCTGAGACCCACGAAGACGGAGACGAAAGCCGGGCCGGGCAAGGACACCTACCTCCCGATTTTAAACTCCTACCCTCGGATCGCCCCTCACCCAGACAGGAGCCGAGACGGTGGAGGCGGCGGCCAGGGGCAGCCGGGGCACCCCGTGGCCCAAGACGACAGGACAGCCGATCGGGCCAAGAGCAAACGGCCGTGCGTGGACCAGACGGGGACGCCCTCGCCGGAAATGTCACCGTCCCAGACCGACCAAAACGTCTCGCCGGCGGCAAACTGGCGGGAGAACTCGCGGCAGCCGGCCTGGTGTGGCGCGGCGCGTGTCTTCAGTCAGTTTGACGTTTCCGTGTCCCCGCCGCCGGTGCTCTCTCCAAATCTCGTTTCTCAGTCTGAATCCTCTGAATCCATGTGCTCCTGGTCGTCGTCCTCCTCCTGCTCTTCCTCCTCTTCCATATTTTCCCCGGCGAGTCCCCGTGCTCCGAGCGCTCAGTCTCCCGCCGGTGGCGGTGCCACCAGACCCACCTCCAGGCAGCCCAGCCCCAGCCCCACCAAGCAGCGGCGCTTCCGCAACACGGTGGAGATCCTGAGCCGGTCCGGGCTGCTGGAGATCACCCTGAAAACCAAGGACCTGATCCGTCAGAACAGCAGCGCCCAGCGGCAGATTGAGGAGCTGAAGGAGCACGCCCGGCTCTTCTGCAGCGCCGTGCGCACCGGCGACCTGCGGGCCCTGCTCCGGCTGCAGGAGGCGATGAAATGCTCCGGGAGTTACGGCCCGACGAGAGGTGGCTTCTCCTCCTCCTCCTCCTCCGCCCCGGGTCCCGGCTCGGCCACGAATCAGACGCTTCAAGCCAGCTCTGAACCGGTACCTCTGCCTTAACCCTGACCGCTGGGTGAATGAATTGTGTTAGTGGAGGGGGTCGGGCGGGAAAGTGGAGATGAGGTCGAAGTTCAGCCATGATCTTATTGAATGGCGGGGCAGGCTCGAGGGGCCGTTGGGCCGACTCCTGCTCTTAGTTCTTATGCCTGGAGCTGCCTCCCACAGCAGCGGCCACGGTTACATTGGTGAGTCTGGGTTGTTCCAGACTCCCCATTTAAAACTTCCTTTAACAGGATCTTTTCGTTTTAGCTATTTTTGGATACAATAGCATCCGCAGATCAGCCATGATCGCATTGAATGGCGGAGCAGGCTCGAGGGGCCGAATGGCCTCCTCCTATCTTCGATGTAAGGCTTGGTCGCCACGACAGTGTATTTATTTGCCGTAACTACCGAGCTAGCCGAAGAGCCGTCATCGCTTTGTTCGCCCTGGTTAGTTCTACGTGGCCCTCTTGCACTTTTTTTTGTTTGTTTTGTTCTAGTTAAGAACAGCAGGCCTTGTGTTAACCGGCGCACAGCAACAGGGCTTGACACCCACCCCCCCCCGGCACGTTAGCTTGGCTCACTGGTCAGAAGATCCAACTCCAGGGGTTCGAGTGCATCGCCCGCGCTGACACTCCCAGGGCAGTACTGAGGGGCCGCCGCACCTTGCAAAACGCGCTGTCCGTTGGACGAGACGTTAACCCGGGGCTCCGCCTGCCCCCTCGGGCAGATGTTAAGGATCCCAGGGCACCGTTGGAAGAGCAGGGGTGGTGGTGGTGGGGGGGGGGTGGTGAGGGTCGTGGCCAACTTTTCTCCCCTAACCACCACTGCCGGCAAAAAAAAAAAAACCAGGTTGACTACTGATTCCTGCAGCTCTGCACGACACACGTTTACCAGAATAAGTCGCTGAATTTCAAGTTAAATGGACGCGAGACGTTTCTGACCAAGGTGCTAAGCCGCTGTGTCAACGTGAAAATGCTGGAAACGCTCAGCAGGTCAGGCAGTACCCGTAGAGAGAGGAAACCAGAGTTAACGTTTCGGGTCAGTGTTCCAGTCGTTCTCTCCCCCCCCCCCCCCCGATCGCTGTCCGGTGACACTCACTGGAGATCACAGGGTCGTGCAGACATCTGATGAGGACAGGCCGTGATCTGTCACCACAATTTGGGCAACGTGTTGAGAGCTGCATGTACATATGCAACTGTGCCTCTGCTGTTGGGGCGGGGAAGGGGTGTAGACACGCAGCGAGAGGTGGGGGTGTTCTCGATATTGCGCTATATATTTGCACTGGTTAGAGTATCGTAGAGTGGGTGGGGGGGTTGTCCGGTGAAGTGGGTGTTGAGCGTATTGCGACCCCGCTGCCATTGTACCCCACACACCCGTTCCCGTTTAGGAGCGCGCTGGAGACTTGTGGATGAGCACCTTTCCGCATTGCTGATGACTTGCTCCGTGGGAAGCTGGGTAGGTAACCGTCCCCATAGCGATTCACAGGCATAAAGGGACAAATGGGAGGGGGATCAAAGAAGGAGACAGTAGGAGGGTGACCGAGAGTGGTTTGACAGAGGGACTTGAATAAGATGATTTGGGTGGGGTGGGGGGAGATTCCAGTGCGGGGCTGAAGGCATGGCCGCCAATGGTGGGGCGAATGCACAAGGGTCGAGGTTGTTGTAGCAGCGCTGGTGGAGATTGGAGACATAGGGAGGGGCAAGGCCATGGATTCAACACGAGGATGGGAATTTTTTAATTTAAGCCACTGAAGGACCTGCAGTAGGACTGACGAGTAACTCGGTGTGGGAGCAGTAGAGAGTCTCTCAATCGATGCGGTCATGTTCGCGGTGCGAGTTAAGCTTGGAGTGCCCAGATACCCCTCGGTACAAACCCGTTCAGGCCCAAATTGGGCTGTGCAATGTCGCGGTACATTCCACTGAGCGAAGGACTCCTTGGGGCATCGCCTCTTGAAACGAGGCCCTGTCTGGTCAGGTGGATGTTAAAGACCCCGCAGCACTAGTCGAAGGACAGACAGTTCTGGGGCCCTGCCCCCAAATCACTCCCTTGACCAACGGCAGCAAGATTCAGATTAACTAGTCGCTTCTTTTCATTGCCCTTTGTGGGATCTTGCCGTGTGGAAAATGGCTGCCACTTGCTTCTTAAAAAAAATAATTCGCTATTCGTGATGCACTTTGAGACGCACCTGAGAGATGTGATAAGGTGCCATATAAATGCAAGTCTTTATTTTTACTTGTCTAAACCCGGAGTCTGGAATCTGTGGGCACCGAAACAGTCCTGTTGTCAGCGGGAGTCAGTCTCGTTTGCAGAACAAAAGTTTTTTTTTAAATAACGCTTATCAGGACCAGGAGCCACCCCTCGGATTCTCAGCCTGGCCTTGCGCAGGGGCTCTTGGCCCTGGTTTTGTACTTTTTTTATTTAAAGTGAACATTTGGGGGGAGGGGGGGGTAGCTTTGTTGCTGTTGTCTAGAAGCAAATTGTTTGGGGGGAAAAAGGTGAGAATTCTGTGGGGGGGGGGAACCCAGATCTGAGAGTTAACTAACAGTTGTCTCTTTTTTGTACTATGTTTATGGAAATAAAGTTTCTAACTGGAGACATTTTGGAGTCCATTTATTAAGTTGCAGTGGAATTTATGGTGGAAATAGTTGATGGGGATTTGCTTGCCGATTTAAGATTTTAATATATTACAGATTATAGGCTCTGTGATCTGGCTGGATGGGTATTTTACACTCGAGGGCGAGGCTAGGAAAGGGAGCTTTCCCAGGCTATCTCCACCTCCGGCTCACTGCCCTGTTTCTCCCCTCCCCCTGGCTCTTGTTGGGTTGTGCGCGCGCGGAGGTGCGCAAGAGGGCCAGTTCGTCCTTTCCTCCCGTCCCCCTCTGGTTAATGCATCAAGCTGTGATCGGTTGTTGGAGGCGGCCCAAGGAAGCAGCGACTGGAACGCTGAAGGGCGCGAGCCACTGGGAGAGGGGTGGGGGAAAAGCGGCTCTGTCACACTAGGGCCCGTTTACTTTCTGAACACTGGGTGGAGCCAGCTGCAGAAATACTGCGCGAGGAGAGGGCATGATTGGCGGACTTGCGGGGCGAGTGGAGGGCATAGTTGGCAATTGAGGGAGGGTGTGGATAGCAGGAGGGGGAGGGTGTGCATAGCGAGGGAGATTACCCTGCAGGCCAGTGACCCTGGGACGATGAGCAGCAGGAACCTTACTAGTGCCACGTGGCTTCAGCTGGTTAAACGCCATCAGTATCCCCAGTTTGCCGTCCCTAACCCTTTGCTCTGCCAACCTGTGCACAAGCTCCCTGGACTTGGTTTAATTAGGGTGGGTCCCTACAGGGCAAGAGAAAAGCCGACAGCTACCGTGTGTTCTCTCTCTCACTCGCTGTCTCTGGCTCGCGCGATCCTGAATGGCGTTTAGACATCTGGAACGTAAACCCCAGGTCCTGCCAACAGCTCGCAAGTGCCATCCTGTGGCAGGGTGGAAGTACTACAGTGAACAGTTCAGTATCGCCTCCAGTCCCAAAAAGTAGCAACATAAGAATTAGGAGGAGTTGGCCATTTGGCCTCTCGAGCCTGCTCCGCCAGTCAATAAGATCATGGGTGATCTTCTCATCTCCACTTTCCTGCACTATCCCCATATCCCTTGATTCCCTTAATATTCAAAAATCTATCGATTTCTGTCTTGAATATACTCAACGACTGAGCCTCCACAGCCTCTGGGATAGAGAATTCCAAAGATTCACCGCCCTCGGAGTGAAGAAATTTCTCCTCATCTCAGTCCTAAATGGCCGACCCCTTATTCTGAGACTGTGACCCCCTGGTTCTAGACTCCCCAGCCAGGGGAAACATCCTCCCCGCATCTACCCTGTCGAGCCCTGTAAGAATTTTGTATCTTTCAATGAGATCACCTCATTCTTCTAAACTCTAGTGAATATAGGCCTAGTCTACTCAATCTGTCCTCACAGGACAATCCTCCCATCCCAGGAATCAGTCTGGTGAACCTTCGTTGCACTCCCTCTATGGAAAGTATATCCTTCCTTAGGTAAGGAGACCAAAACTGTACACAATACTCCAGGTGTGGTCACACCAGGGCCCGATATAATTGCAGTAAGATGCCTTTACTCTTATACTCAAATCCTCCTGTAATAAAGGCCAATATACTATTTGCAAGTCGGAAGACCTCGCAGGACTGCCCCTGGGCCTGGCCAAGGTAGCCATTAACAGGTCCAGGCAGCGGGCGGTCGAGGAGGTCGTTCAGCCCGACTGCCTGCTCCCATCTCCCGGGTGTCCCTGGAGATGGAGCGCACGGTGTCCACCGGCATGCTCGAGGCCTCCCGCGACCGGGTGGGCACGGGAGGGACTGCAGTGCCTCACCACCCCGGAAAATAGAATTGATTTAATTTAAGTGTCCTTTAATTTTTGTTCAAGTTAAAGTTTCTGGTGGTTGTGCCCCTTTAAGAAGGGCAGGGAGGCATATGCCACCTCTTAATTGGAGCTGGAAGTGTACACGAGAAATATTAAATAAAGACAGCAGCCCAGCGGTTATATTCCTGTTTATTTGGATGTGTCTTACAGTCACTCACTACAGTGTGTTCTAGTTTTCCTAATTCTATACGACTCTCTGTGGTGTTGGCTGGTTTTCTGCTGGTCGAAGCACAATCCCTCGCTGATCCTCTTTTACTAACAGTAGAAATCCCAGTCCTACAAACACAGGTGGGCATTGTCAAACAGTTCTGTAATAAACCCACCATTTTGACCACTAACCCTTCTCCCATTGAAGACAGTGAGGGGATGTGTCACACACAGGCATCAGTCACTCTCTGCTGTCTCACCCAAGTGGTGGTCCTTCGGGTATAAGCCTAACCCAGGAGTGGCAACAGACTATTCAACTGTAGGGAGCATCACCATCAAGTTCAACACACACTTACCAGCAGGGGTCACTGTGGGCAGTGATCAGGAGCAGGAACCCTGGCTGATTTCCCCTCTCTCTAACCCAGGGGTCACTGGGCAGTGATCAGGAGCAGGAACCCTGGCTGATTTCCTCTCGGAATAGTGGTTAGCACTGTTGCCTCACAGCGCCAGGGACCCGGGTTCAAATCCGGCCTCGGGTGACTGTGTGGAGTTTGCACATTCTCCCCGTGTTTGCGTGGGTTTCCTCCGGGTGCTCCGGTTTCCTCCCACAGTCCAAAGATGTGTGGGTTAGGTTGATTGGCCATGATAAAAATTGGCCCTTAGTGTTAGGGGGGATTAAATATGTGGGGTTACGGGGATAGGGTTTGTGTGGGATGGCTGTCGGTGTAGGGACCGGGTGCTAGGGTTTGGATGATCAGCCATGATCTCGTTGAATGGCGGAGCAGGCTCGAAGGGCCGAATGGCCTACTCCTGCTCCTAGTTTCTATGTAACCCAGGGGGTCACTGGGCAGTGATCAGGAACAGGAACCCTGTCTGATTTCCCCTCTCTCTAACCCAGGGGGTCACTGGGCAATGATCAGGAGCAGGAACCCTGGCTGATTTCCCCTCTCTCTAACCCAGGAGGTCACTGGACAGTGATCAGGAACAGGAACCCTGTCTGATTTCCCCTCTCTCTAACCCAGGGGGTCACTAGACAGTGATCAGGGGCAGGAACCCTGGCTGATTTCCCCTCTCTCTAACCCAGGGGTCACTGGACAGTGATCAGGAGCAGGAACCCTGGCTGATTTCCCCTCTCTCTAACCCAGGAGGTCACTGGACAGTGATCAGGGGCAGGAACCCTGGCTGATTTCCCCTCTCCAGCCTACATTTCCTCACTGTCCAAAGGCTGAGGCCAGTTATTTGCCTCTTGCTGCTCCCTGACAGATCAGCGCAGACGGGAGCGGAGGCTGGGGCCGTCCTGGGCTCTAGCGCAGTCCCACCCTGGGTGAAGCATTAGTGAAACAAGAACAGGATGTGTTATAAACACAGGGCAGCAGAGGCCAGCGTTTGGGGCACGAGCCTTTCAAACCATCGCACTGACTTCATTCTCCCCGCTGGCGCTGAATAACCCGCTGAACACTCCCAGCATTTTTTGTTCCTGTTTCAGGTTCCCAAGTTCAGCAGTTTTTCTGCTTATTACTGACTATTGCTGGGGGGAGGGGGAGCTGAGAGGAAGAGGCTTTTTATGATAAAAGCAGCACCACAACGTTGAGTGCCCCACGGTGCCCGCCATCGCCCCACGGTGCCAGTGTAAAGAAGAAAAATACACTTACTACTGTCGGCAGTTCCACAAGATCCGTCCCCAGCTGTTGCATCTCCTTCACAACCGACTTTGGGAAAAATCCAAGAACTGTTGACTGCTCCCCAAAATAATCACCTTGAACCTAAACACAGACACCAGTCAGTCTCGCACCGACACCGGCCAGTCTCGCACAGACATTGGTCAGACACACAGGCACCGGCCCGTCTCGCACAGGCACCGGCCCGTCTCGCACAGGCACCGGCCCGTCTCGCACAGGCACCGGCCCGTCTCGCACAGGCACCGGCCCGTCTCGCACAGGCACCGGCCCGTCTCGCACAGGCACCGGCCCGTCTCTCCGCACAGGCACCGGCCCGTCTCGCACAGGCACCGGCCCGTCTCGCACAGGCACCGGCCCGTCTCGCACAGGCACCGGCCCGTCTCTCCGCACAGGCACCGGCCCGTCTCGCACAGGCACCGGCCCGTCTCTCCGCACAGGCACCGGTCAGTCTCTCCGCACAGGCACCGGCCCGTCTCGCACAGGCACCGGCCCGTCTCGCACAGGCACCGGCCCGTCTCTCCGCACAGGCACCGGTCAGTCTCTCCGCACAGGCACCGGCCAGTCTCGCACAGGCACCGGCCCGTCTCGCACAGGCTGGCGTCAGTATCACAGACGCCAGACAGACCCACAGCCCAAACACCGACACTGGGCACCACACTTGGCTGGGGTTGGTCACAGAGCCAAAGGCTAACTTGGGGCAGCCAATCTCAGCGCCAAACACCGAAAGACAAATTCTGCGGAGACTCGGTCTCAGACTCACCGTCCCTTGCCAGAAATTGCGTCCCCTCCCTTTGAGTTTTCCATACACATAAACGATCTGTCCTTGACGGATGTTGATGAACCTGCAGTCAGGACCCGTGTAATCTGCCAATGCTCGAGCCATTGAAATGGGATCTACAAGAAAAACAGCAGGCAGGATTTTTAAACAGAGCGCGCAGTGTCCAGGCTGGGCACCCGTCGCCCAGAGTGAAGCCCAGAATAAGCCAGCCATTATTTATCAGCGCTCTGAGGGGGGAAAAGTCAGACAGGCTCCGTGCTCCTGATCTCCGTCCAACGCACGTATCTGAATGTTGGAGGGAGGATAAAATGTGCCTTGGCTGTGACAATCAAGAGAATACGCCTGCCAAGACCATTAGAAAAGCAAAATACTGCGGACGCTGGAAATCCAAAATAAAAACAGAAAATGCTAGAAACACTCAGCAGGTCAGGCAGCATCTGTGGAGAGAGAAACAGAGTTAACGCTTCAGGTCGATGACCTTTCGTCAGAAATGTAACAGGTTTTTAAGCAAGTGCAGGGAGGGGAGGAAAGGACAAAAGGGAAGGTCTATGATAGGGTGGAGGGCAGGAGAGATTAAATGACAAAAGGGATGATTGTACAAAGCAAAAGGAGATGGTAATGGGACAGGTAAAGGAACAGAAGATGGGTCTAGAGGAGGTGCAAATGGGAACGGCAGATTCATCAACAGCTGCCCGTCCAAAAAAAAGGGGCCGAGGTTATGGTCTGAAATTGTTGAACTCGATGTTGAGTCCAGAAGGCTGTAAAGTGCCTAATCGAAAGATGAGGTGCTGTTCCTCGAGTTTACATTGAGCTTCATTGGAACAGTGTAAGAGGCCGAGGGCGGAGAGGTCAGGGTGGGAGTGGGGCGGAGAATTAAAGTGAGAAGTGACAGGTGACCAGAAGCTCGGGGGTCACGCTTGTGGACTGAACGGAGGTGTTCCGCAAAGCGGTCGCCCAATCTGCGTTTGGTCTCCCCAGTGTAGAGACCGTATCATGAGCAGTGAATACAGTATATTAAATTGCAAGAAGTACAAGTAAATCGCTGTACAAGTCAAACGGAGAAAGGGCGAGGGAGTGGGAGTAGCCGAAGGGCTCTTGCAGAGAGCCGGCACAGGCTCAATGGCCTCCTTCTGTGCTGTAACCATTCTATGATTCTATTCTATAAAACCTGCCGACACATCAAGAATGGTGAGGTAAAAAAGACAGACTTGCATTTCTATAGCGCCTTTCACGACCACCGTATGTCCCAAAGCGTTTTACAGCCAATGAAGTACTTTTTGAAGTGTAGCCCCTGTTGTAATGTGGGAAACGTGGCAGCCAATTTGGGCACAGCAAGCTCCCACAAACAGCAATGTGATAATGACCAGATCATCTATTTTTGTTATGTTGATTGAGGGATAAATATTGGCCCCAGGACACCGGGGAGAACTCCCCCCTGCTCTTCTTCGAAATAGTGGCCGTGGGATCTTTTACATCCACCTGAGAGAGAGCAGACGGGGCCTCGGTTTAACGTCTCATCCAAAAGACGGCACCTCCGGCAGTGCGGCACTCCCTCAGCATTGCACTGGGAGCGTCAGGCTAGATTTGTGCGCTCAGGTCCCTGGAGTGGGACTCGAACCCACGACCTTCTGACTCAGAGGCGAGTGTGCTACCCACTGAGCCACAGCTGACGCCAAGATATCTTTAGCAGAGAGACAGGAGCCAGTCCCCAGTTGAAAGCTGCCCGCTTCCAACAGGAATGCACCGATTGCAAAATAGTCAAGGATTGTCAAAGTGAAATCAGCTGCCGACTTTTGTAATTCTGTTCATTCCTCCTGCCAGTGGAAGTGGCCTCTCCTCACCGACTCTCATCAAAATTTTGAGGGATTTTGATGGAGTAAATAAGGAGAAACTGTTTCCAATGGCAGCAGGTTCTGTAAACAGAGGACACAGATTTAAGAGAATTGGCTAAAGAACCAGAGGGAGAGACTTTTTTTTTAATAAACGCAGCGAGATGTTGTGACCTGGAATGCGCTGCCTGAAAGGGCGGTGGAAGCAGATTCAATAACATTCGAGGGGGAATTGGATAAATACTTGAAAAGGAAAAGTTTGCAAGGCTGTGGGGAAAGAGCAGGGGGAGCAGGATTAATTGGAGAGCTCTTTCAAAGAGCTGGCACAGGCACAATGGGCTGAATGGCCTCCTGCTGTGCTGTACGATGAAAAAATTGATTTTCTTTTGTCGTAGTTTAAAATTCTTCCGTTAAACCGAGTAACGCTCGATAATGCAGCCGCCTCCCGGGGTGTGGCATTGCATTTCAACCGACTCCTGCAGTTCAGCAAACACTGTTCAGCTCTGCAGCAGCGGCTTTGTGTTGGAGGTATACTCACGGCTGCATTCTTCGTCGGCACACTGCTTCCTGTCCGCCAGCTTATGCATCACCTCGCCCCTTGCGGATAAGACCCCGCCGGGGCAGAAAACAATCAGACACCAGACCCCGACTGCCAGAGACATCCCAGGCTGCATCTTGTCCCATCCAGCAAACATTCTGAAGCCTCAGCAGACTGGGAGAGGAGGAGGCAGCTTCGGGTAAAATACTGTTACTGTGGAGTCCCGGGAGCCCGTGCCAATGTTTGCTAAGCTGAACAGATTGGCTTTGCAGCCTAAAAACTTTGTGGAATGTCCTTCCCGACAGGAACTGGCTCGAAGCAAAAAAAAAGAACAATTGGCTTTTCATCAACTCTAAGCATGGTCACTAGAAGTGTGTTTACCTCTTCCATACACTGAATCAAAATATTTCTCGAAATCTGCTGTTTGACTTGGATTTCAAAAGCTGGTATTACTGAATGGTTTGTTTTTAAATGGTTTCTTAGGATGTGTTAGAATGAACCACACTGACACCACCCCTCACACCTGACATTCCCTTAAACACATCAGGGTCCCTCTCACGCTATTTTAGAGATTTGGTAGTGCTGGGAATGGCTATGCACTCTCAAGGCACGGGTTAGATACAGAGTAAAGCTCCCTCTATACTGTCCCATCAAACACTGCCAGGGCAGGTACAGCACGGGTTAGATACAGAGTAAATCTCCCTCTACACTGTCCCATCAAACACTCCCAGGGCAGGTACAGCACGGGGTTAGATACAGAGTAAAGCTCCCTCTATACTGTCCCATCAAACACTGCCAGGGCAGGTACAGCACGGGGTTAGATACAGAGTAAAGCTCCCTCTACACTGTCCCATCAAACACTCCCAGGACAGGTACAGCATGGGTTAGATACAGAGTAAAGCTCCCTCTACACTGTCCCATCAAACACTCCCAGGGCAGGTACAGCACAGGTTAGATACAGAGTAAAGCTCCCTCTACACTGTCCCATCAAACACTCCCAGGGCAGGTACAACACGGGTTAGATACAGAGTAAAGCTCCCTCTACACTGTCCCATCAAACACTCCCAGGGCAGGTACAGTACGGGTTAGATACAGAGTAAAGCTCCCTCTACACTGTCCCATCAAACACTCCCAGGGCAGGTACAGCACGGGTTAGATATAGAGTAATGCTCCCTCTACACTGTCCCATCAAACACTCCCAGGGCAGGTACAGCACGGGTTAGATACAGAGTAAAGCTCCCTCTACACTGTCCCCATCAAACACTCCCAGGGCAGGTACAGCACGGGTTAGACACAGAGTAAAGCTCCCTCTACACTGTCCCATCAAACACTCCCAGTGCAGGTACAGCACGGGTTAGATACAGAGTAAAGCTCCCTCTACACTGTCCCATCAAACACTCCCAGGGCAGGTACAGCATGGGTTAGATACAGAGTAAAGCTCCCTCTACACTGTCCCATCAAACACTCCCAGGGCAGGTACAGCACGGGGTTAGATACAGAGTAAAGCTCCCTCTACACTGTCCCATCAAACACTCCCAGGGCAGGTACAGTACGGGTTAGATACAGAGTAAAGCTCCCTCTACACTGCCCCATCAAACACTCCCAGGGCCGGTACAGCATGGGTTAGATACAGAGTAAAGCTCCCTCTACACTGTCCCACTCTCCCTTACTACACCAGTGTGACAGTTGTCTACTCCCCGCACCAGCTGTCCCATGACTGGGTTAAATGGAGCGTCCTGCTGTTGGTTGCTGCTGCAGAACAGACCGAGACTCCCGACTCATCGCAGGTTGGACCCTTAAGCAGAGACAGAGACAAGGGAAGTCGCCAGTCTCCGAGCTGAATCCGCTGTTCCTGTTTATATTTCTAGATCCATCATTTGTCTCTTTACTTGTCCTGTTACCATCCCCTTTTCCTCGCACCCTCATCCCTTTTGTTATTCAATCGTTCCTGCCTTGTACTCGATCACAGACCTTCCCTCTCTCCCGGACCCTGCACTTGCTTAAAACCTGTTACATCTCTAAACTTTTCCCAGTTCTGATGAAAGGTCATCGACCTGAACCGTTAACTCGGTTTCTCACTCTCCACAGATGCTGCCTGGCCTGCTGAGTATTTCCAGCATTGTCTGTTTTTAATCCCCTTATTTTATGCTGCCTGGTGTATTTAGCACAAACCTCCACTTTGCACAGGGAAACACTCCAAACCCTCGCTACAGGTTCAGAATTTATCTTGGAGCTGGGTTGAAGGAAACAGGAACACATTTGATGCAAGTTGTTCAGGCAGAGGCACAGCTTTTCTGCTAACCGATCAGAAAATCTGGAACCTTTGCTGCTTTACCGCCCCTCTTGTACTGACTGAGCACCTCGCGCAAACCCTCCCAGGCGCTGTTCCACCAGAGGCTGCACAGGGTACGGTAGCATCGTGGTTATGTTACTGGACCAGTAATCCAGGGGCCTGGGCTAAACGATCCAGCAACATGAGTTCAAATCCCACCCCTTCTATTAAATTCAGTTAATTAAATAAAGCTAGCATCAGTAACGGTGACCAGATTGTCGTAAAAACACATCTGCTTCACTAATCTAACCGAAAACGCTGGAAATACTCAGCAGGTCAGGCAGCATCTGTGGAGAGAGAAACAGAGTTAACGTTTCAGGTCTGGGACCCTTCATCAGAACTGGAACAAGCTGGAGATACAACAGATATTAAGCGGGTGCAGAGACGAATTGAAGGAACATACTGTGCTTTTGTAAGAGGCAGGAAAGATAAAATGTTGCAAATGGGAATGGCAAAAATCATACTGCATGAAAAATGGGGGCCGGGATAATTATCTGAAATTGTTGAACTCAATGTCGAGTCCGGCAGGCTGTAAAGTGCCCAATCGAAAGATGAGGTGCTGTTCCTCGAGCTTACGTTGAGCTTCATTGGAACAGTGCAATAGCCCGAGGACGGAGAGGTCAGAGTGGGAGTGAAGCGGTGAATTAAAATGACAGGCGACCGGAAGCTCAGGGTCACCCTTACGGACTGAACGGAGGTGTTCCGCAAAGCGGTCACCCAATCTGCGTTTGGTCTCCCCAATGTAGAGGAGACCACATCGTGAGCAGCGAATACAGTGTACTAGATTGCATGAAGTACAAGTAAATCGCTGTTTCACCTGGAAGGGGTGTTTGGGGCCCTGGACAGTGGGAAGGGAGGAGGTAAAAGGGCATGTGTTGCATCTCCTGCGCTTGCACGGGAAGGTGCCGGGCAAAGGAGAAGGGCTGCTGGGGGTGATTGAGGAGTGGACCAGGGTGTCTCGGAGGGAGCAGTCCCTTCGGAATGCTGAAAGGGGAGGTGAGGGGAAGATGCGTTTGGTGGTGGGATCACGTTGGGAGGTGGCGGAGGATGATCCGTTGAATGTGGAGGCTGGTGGGGTGAAAGGTGAGGACAAGGGGAACCCTATCGTGGTTCTGGGAGGGAGGGGAAGGGGTGAGAGCAGAAGTGCGGGAGATGGAACGGACACGGTCAAGGGCCGTGTCAACCACAGTAGAGGGGAATCCTCGGTTGAGGAAAAAGGAAGACATGTCGGTTCACTAATGTCCTTTAGGGAAGGAAATCTGCCATCCTTACCCAGGTCTGGGCCTATACATGACTCCAGAGCCACAGCGACATGGTTGACTCTTAACTGCCCTCCGAAATGCCCTAGCGAGCTACTGCAGTTGTATTCGAGACGGTGGCTCACCACCACCTTCGAGGGCAATTAGGGACGGCACTAAATGCCTTGCTGGCGACGGCCACATCCCATGAATGAATTAAAAAAAAAAAAAACAGCTTGATTAAATCAGTGGCAAACCAGGCCCAGTACATTGGTACGTGAAGGGCTGGTGCTGCACTTTTCAGAGTGTCCAGCCCACTCCTACCCCTCACACGTTCCCTCCCCTGCTGGTGCAACAATCCAGTTACTCAGTCCCCTCACAGACACCACCGTGCAGCAACAGTGAGCAATGCAAATTTCTATTTAGTTTCCCCCATTACATCAGTTCACCCAACAAACCCACTCCCAATAGGTTTATTCTACCGAGTCAGTGCAAATCTCTACTCCTACCAGAGCGTGCATCAGTGTCAGCTCCTGTACGTGTACAGCACACAGTGGGTAAGAGGGAATGATTCACTCTTGTCTGGTACTGTACGGGCTGTGCGTCAGCTCCTGTACACGCACAACACAGCGGGTAAAAGGGAACGATTCTCTCCAGTCTGGTACTGTACGGGCCGTGTGCGTCAGCTCCTGTACAACACACAGCGGGTAAAAGGGAATGATTCACTCTCGTCTGGTACTGTACGGGCCGTGTGCGTCAGCTCCTGTACAACACACAGCGGGTAAGAGGGAATAATTCACTCTCGTCTGGTACTGTACGGGCCGTGTGCGTCAGCTCCTGTACACGCACAACACAGCGGGTAAAAGGGAACGATTCTCTCCAGTCTGGTACTGTACGGGCCGTGTGCGTCAGCTCCTGTACAACACACAGCGGGTAAAAGGGAATAATTCACTCTCGTCTGGTACTGTACGGGCCGTGTGCGTCAGCTCCTGTACACGCACAACACAGCGGGTAAAAGGGAACGATTCTCTCCAGTCTGGTACTGTACGGCCTGTGTGTCAGCTCCTGTACATGTACAACACACAGCAGGTAAAAGGGAATGATTCTCTCCAGTCTGGTACTGTACGGCCTGTGTGTGTCTCAGTGTCAGCTCCTGTACATGTACAACACACAGCGGGTAAAAGGGAACGATTCACTCCAGTCTGGTGCTGTACGGGCCGTGCGTCAGCTCCTGTACATGTACAACACACAGCGGGTAAAAGGGAACGATTCACTCCAGTCTGGTACTGTACGGGCCTGTGTGTGTGTCTCAGTGTCAGCTCCTGTACATGTACAGCACACAGCGGGTACCCTTCACCACACGGACTGCAGCGACTCCTAGGGCAGCTCACTACCACCTTCAAGGGCAATTAGGGACGGGCAATAAATACTGGCCTTGCCAGCGACGCCCACATCCCTTGAACAAATAAAAAAAGGAAAAGGTACTGTACAGCCCGTGTGTGTCACGGTCGGCTCCTGTACAGGTCGTGGCTCTTTTCTCTAGAAAAAAGGTGATCGAATAGAGGTCTTGAATATTATGCAGGGGTTTGATAGACAGAGAAAATGTTTCCACTTGTGGAGAAGTCCTAATCCAGGGACCATAAATATAAGATAGTCACTAATAGATCCAGTAAAAGGAATTCGGGAAAATCTTTACCTTAAGAGTGGTGAGAATGTGGAACTCGTTACCACATGGAGGGGTAACTTTATACATTGAGGTGTATAGAGTTATGAGGGGCCTGGATAGAGTGGAGAGGAAGGACCTATTTTCCCTTAGCAGAGAGGTCAATAACCAGGGGCAGAGATTTAAATGTGAGAAGTCACACAACACCAGGTTATAGTCCAACAGCTTTATTTGAAATCACAAGCTTTCGGAGCACTGCTCCTTCATCAGGTGAAGTGGAGAGATGCATCATCTGGCAGTGTTCTCTGACTATATATGCTGTGTCTATATGCATCTCTCCACTTCACCTGATGAAGGAGCAGCGCTCCGAAAGCTTGTGATTTCAAGTAAAGCTGTTGGACTATAACCTGGTGTTGTGTGACTTCTTACATTTGTCCACCCCAGTCCAACACCAGCATCTCCACATCATAGATTTTAAGTAATTGGTAGCAGGATTAGAGGGGAGTTGAGGAGAACACTTCTCACCCAGAGGGTGGTGGGGGTCTGGAACTCACTGCCTGAAAGGGTGGTAGAGGCAGAAACCCTCATTGCATTTAAAAAGTACTTGGATATGCACTTGAAGTGCCGTAACCTCCAGGGCTACGGACCAAGAGCTGGAAAGTGGGATTAGGCTGGATAACTCTTTCTCGGCCGGCACAGACACGATGGGCCGAATGGCCTCCTTCTGTGCAGTAAATTTCAATGATTCGATGATAGTCGAGGCGAATATCATCGATGCATTTAAGGGGTAACTAGAGGAGCACATGAGGGAGAACGGATATGCTGATAGGGTGAGATGAAGCTCGTGTGGAGCATAAACACCAGCTTAGACCAGTTGGGCCGAATGGCTTGTTTGTGCATTAGACCTATCTCACTAGCAGCACCATGAGATCCTGGGTTTCAAAGGCCAAGCAGGCCGACCCATCCAGCTTCATAACCCTGTAAAGTACGAGAGCGTGGCGATAAATAAACACACTCGCAACGGGTTATATAAAAAAAAAATCTTTAATTCTTCAGTTAGTTCAACAAGTTGGAAAGCTCCAGGTGCAATGTCACGGAGACTCTGGGTGAACAGCTTTCTAACAGTGCCATTAAGCTAAACTGTTGCCTCAGCCAGCCAGACATACCCATTCACTCAAAACTGCAGCCAAACCGGGGCAGCCAGATTTAAATAAAATAGCAGGAGCAGAGACTAAAGTCCATCCAATTCCTCCAGTCAGGATAATCAGCTCCTGGACATCATTCGAAAGGGGGGAGTGAATTATTTAGATTTGATTTGATGTACCCAGGGTCGATGCTCCCTTTAAGCCGCGCGGCCGCACAGCTCCCTGGACCTCCCGCGCAGCCGGCTTTCCAATGAGAAAAACAGGGCTCGCGTGGTATACGGAATGGGCCGCGCACCGGGGAAAAAAAAAAAATCAACGGGAACATTGCCCAGGGTGGAATGGGGCAAGGAGAGGTGACAACATCCACAACACAATCTGAACAGCCCTCAGACCAGCCACCCACCCAAGACCAGAAACTTGCCTCGTTCACACGGCGGGCCAGCGTGACGCTGGAGCACCTGCGGAGGGCACGCCGGGAGGCGCGAACAATCCTCCGAGGGGCAGGGCGAAGCCGAGGAGCCGCCTCACCCACTTACCTGAAGCATCAGAACCTTAACTCTAATACACAAACCAGTCACTGAACTAATTAAAAAATAAAAACACCAGCAACGGCTTCGGAAAACAAAGCCAGAATTAACCAGTTCGATCCTCCCGACCCCTCATTTCTTGGCAAAGGAGATTTTCATTGCGTTCGACTGCGTGATCTTAAACCCTTGGAGCGCGTCACGCGCCGCTCCGGCCTGAACCTCATTGTCAAATTCCACAAAGGCGATGTCGTGGCGACCAGGTACCAGACGGACTTCCTTAAAGCCGGGGAACCTGAGGAAAAGCAGAGAATCGGATTAGCTGGACGGACAGAGAGAGAGTTGGGGGGGGGGGGGGGGGGGCGGGGAAGGGGCATGGCGTACATAGAACCTAAACCCAGTAAGCAGTGAGGCGCACCGACCGATCGGGTTTCCTTACAGTCCCTCGCGGAGAGTGCACATTGCACAAGAGGCACATACAGTACACACGACACCACTGGCAGTCCCTTCCTGTAAAAAGGGTAATGCTCAGACTTCCCAGATTCTCTCTCTTCCCTCCCTCACCCTCGCAGCCCCACCAGAGCTTTTGTTAGAAAGTCTGTTTTACCTCACTCCAACTCAGACAGCCTTTCAGCTGAACCAGCGGAGTTCCTGAACAGTACGAGACAGCTGAAGGCTACGGTGATCAGGTTGGAATGGAACAAGAAATAGGAGCAGGATTCGGCCCCTCGAGCCTGCTCCGCCATGCAATAAGATCATGGCTGATCTTTGACTCAACTCCACTTTCCCGCCCGATCTCCATATCCCTCGATTCCCCTAGAGTCCAAAAATCTATCGCTCTCTGTCTTGAATATACTCAGTGACTGAGCCTCCACAGCCCTCTGGGGCAGAGAATTCCAAAGATTCACCGCCCTCTGAGTGGAAGAAATTCCTCCTCATCTCAGTCTTAAATGCCCGACCCCCTTATCCTGAGACTGTGCCCCTAGTTCCAGACTCTCCAGCCAGGGGAAACAACCTCTCGGCATCTACCCTCAGAATCTTCTGTTGCAATGAGAATACACATCGTGCAAGAGGACGCATCACCTCTCCAACAAGCTGATGGCCAGTCAGGGTGGGACGAATTGTCACCCTGTCCTCACCCCCCAGTAACATCATTCGGGGAATTAGGGCCCCAGTTGACAATACTCCACACCCAAAACCACACAGCCTGGAGGCAGGGTCCAGAATAGACCCCCAGAATCTGTCTAATAATTACTCAGCACCCCCCTCCCCATACTCACTGATTGAACAGCATGGACAGCATCAGCTCATTGGTCTCTTCGGGCAGGTTGGTCAAGAAGAGGATGTGATTGGGTGGATTCTCAGCCGCCTGGAAGCCAGAAAGAGGGCAGTTAACATTCCAGCACGACACGGACACCACCCCCCCCCCCTCCTACACAGACACCCCCCACTCCCCGACACCCCCCCCTCCCGACACCCCCCCCTCCCCGACACAGACACCCCCCCTCCCCGACACAGACACCCCTCCTCCCCGACACAGACCCCCCCCCCCTCTCCGACACAGACACCCCCCGCTCCCCGACACAGACACCACCCCCCCTCTCCGACAGACACCCCCCCTCCCGACAACCCCCCTCCCCGACACCCCCCCCAAAACACGGACACACCCCCCCTCTCCAACAGACCCCCCCCCCTCCAACAGACACCCCCCCCTCTCT
>NC_141020.1:13803430-13829728 GCF_052327205.1 Somniosus microcephalus | reverse complement strand
CCCTCCCTCCATCACACCTTCCCTCCCTCCCATCCTCCATCACACTTTCCCTCACGCCCTCCATCACACCTTCCCTCCCTCCCTCCCCCCCCTCCATCACACCTTCCCTCCATCACACCTTCCCTCCCTCCATCACACCTTCCCTCCATAACACCTTCCCTCCCTCCCTCCATCACACCTTCCCTCCCTCCCTCCCTCCATCACACCTTCCCTCCCTCCCTCCCTCCATCACACCTTCCCTCCATCACACCTTCCCTCCCTCCTTCCCTCCATCACACCTTCCCTCCCTCCCTCCATAACACCTCCCTCCCTCCCTCCATCACACCATCCCTCCCTCCCTCTCTCCATCACACCTTCCCTCCCTCCCTCCCTCCATCACACCTTCCCTCCCTCCTTCCCTCCATCAAACCTTCCCTCCCTCCTTCCCTCCATCACACCTCCCTCCCTCCCTCCCTCCATCACACCCTCCCACCCTCCATCACACCTTCCCTCCCTCCCTCTCTCCCTCACACCTTCCCTCCCTCTCTCCCTCCATCACACCTTCCCTCCCTGCTTCCCTCCATCACACCTTCTCTCCCTCCCTTCCTCCATTATACCTTCCCTCCCTCGATCACACCTTCCCTCCCTCCCTCCATCACACCTTCCCTCCCTCCCTCCTTCCCTCCATCACACCTTCCCTCCCTCCCTCCATCACACCTTCCCTCCCTCCCTCCATCACACCTCCCCTCTCTCCCTCCCTTCCTCCATCACTCCTTCCCTCTCTCCCTCCCTCCATCACACCTTCCCTCCCTCCATAACACCTTCCCTCCCTCCATCACACCTCCCTCCCTCCCTCCCTCCCTCCATCACACCTTCCCTCCCTCCATCACACCTTCCCTCCCTCCCTCCATCACACCTTCCCTCCCTCCCTCCATCACACCTTCCCTCCCTCCCTCTATCACACCTTCCTTCCCTCCCTCCCTCCATCACACATTCCCTCACTCCCTCCATCACACATTCCCTCACTCCCTCCATCACACATTCCCTCACTCCCTCCATCACACCTTCCCTCCCTCCCTCCATCACACCTTCCCTCTCTTCCCTCCCTCCATCACACCTTCCCTCCCTCCCTCCATCACACCTTCCCTCCCTCCCTCACACCTTCCCTCCCTCCATCACACCTTCCCTCCCTCCCTCCCTCCCTCACACCTTCCCGGCCTCCCTCCATCACACCTTCCCTCCCTCCCTCCATCACACCTTCCCTCCCTCCCTCCATCACACCTCCCCTCTCTCCCTCCCTCCCTCCATCACTCCTTCCCTCTCTCCCTCCCTCCATCACACCTTCCCTCCCTCCCTCCCTCCCTCCCTAACACCTTCCCTCCCTCCCTCCCTCCCTCACACCTTCCCTCCCTCCCTCTATCACACCTTCCTTCCCTCCCTCCCTCCATCACACCTTCCCTCCCTCCCTCCCTCCATCACACCTTCCCGCCCTCCCTCTATCACACCTTCCTTCCCTCCCTCCCTCCATCACACCTTCCCTCACTCCCTCCATCACACCTTCCCTCCCTTCCTCCCTCCATCACAGCTTCCCTCCCTCCCTCCATAACACCTTCCCTCCCTCCCTCCCTCCATAACACCTTCCCTCCCTCCCTCCATCACACCTTCCCTCCCTCCCTCCATCACACCTTCCCTCCCTCCCACCATCACACCTTCCCTCTCTCCCTCCCTCCCTCCATCACACCTTCCCTCCCTCCCTCCCTCCATAACACCTTCCCTCCCTCCCTCCATCACACCTTCCCTCCCTCCCTCCCTCCATCACACCTTCCCTCCCTCCATCCCACCTTCCCTCCCTCCCTCCATCACACCTTCCCTCCCTCCCTCCATCACACCTTCCCTCACTCCCTCCATCTCACCTTCCCTCCCTCCCTCCCTCCATCACACCTTCCCTCCCTCCCTCCATCACACCTTCCCTCCCTCCCTCCATCTCACCTTCCCTCCCTCACTCCCTCCATCACACCTTCCCTCCCTCCATCCCCCCTCTCTCTCCCTCCCTACATCACACCTTCCTTCCCTCCCTCCATCACACCTTCCCTCCCTCCCTCCCTCCATAACACCTTCCCTCCCTCCCTCCATCACACCTTCCCTCCCTCCCTCCATCACACCTTCACTTCTCTCCCTCTCCTCCTCCCCTCTCCTCCTCCTCACCCCCTCTCCTCTTCCTCGCCCCCCTCCTCCTCGCCCCCTCCTCCTCCTCGCCCCCCTCGCCCCCTCTCCTCCTCCCCCTCGCCCCCTCCTCGCCCACTCTCCTCCTCCTCCTCGCCCCCTCTCCTCCTCCTCCTCGCCCCCTCTCCTCATCCTCCTCGCCCCCTCTCCTCCTCCTCCTCGCCCCCTCTCCTCCTCTTCCTTGCCCCATCTCCTCCTCCTCGCCCCCTCTCCTCCTCCTCCTCACCCCCTCTCCTCCTCCTCTCCTCCTCCTCCTCGCTCCCTCCTCCTCGTCCCCTCTCCTCCTCCTCCTCACCTGTCCTCGCCCTCCTCCTCCTCGCCCCCTCCTCCTCCTCCTCGCCCCTTCCCCTGTGCCTCCTTCCTCATCCTCCTCGCCCCCCTGCTCCTCTTCGCCCCCTCCTCCTCCTCGCCCCCTCTCCTCCTCCTCCTCGCCTGCCCTGGCCCCTCCTCCTCACCCCCTCCTCGCCCCCTCCTCCTCCTCGCCCCCTCCTCGCCCCCTCTCCTCCTCCCCCTCGCTCCCTCCTCCTCGCCCCCTCCTCCTCCTCCTCGCCCCTTCCCCTGTGCCTCCTTCCTCATCCTCCTCGCCCCCTCTCCTCCTCCTCCTCGCCTGCCCTCGCCCTCCTCCTCCTCACCCCTGCTCGCCCCCTCCTGCTCCTCGCTCCCTCTCCTCCTCCTCCTCGCCTGCCCTCGCCCCCTCCTCCTCACCCCCTCCTCGCCCCCTCCTCCTCGCCCCCTCCTCCTCCTCGCTCCCTCCTCCTCCTCCGTCTCCTTCCTCCTCCTTCTCGCCCCTCCTACTCCTCGCCTCCTCCTTGCCCCCTCTCCTCCTCCTCCTTCAGCCCCCCTGCTATCCCCCACGCACCCCCTCCTCCTCTCCCCCTCGTCCCTCTCTCTTTCCCCCTGTTTGTGAGGTTCGTGTAATATGCTGATAGTGACAGAGTTAGATGAGGAAAGACGGGAGGAGGCTCGAGTGGAGCATAAATGCCGGCATGGACTGGTTGGGCCGAATGGCCTGTTTCTGTGCCGTATATCCTGTGTAGTGAGGTGCGAGTCCCGCCGTGAGCGGGTGTGAGTGAGGTGCGAGTCACACACTGCCTAGAGAGTAATGCCTCATTTATTGCACTAATTCAGATGCAGGTACACTTTCTTATACAAGTTCAGACTTTCAAATGATTTTCTGAGCGACAGAGCACAGGGTCTTGGAGCGGCCCGGGACACCTCGCTGTGACCAACAGTTTACAGATGTTTTGCAATAGTCGATTGCGCTGTCTCGTGCCCTTTTCGACCTCTTCTCCTGCAGGCGCTAGAGTCACACGGTGCAAAGTGCTGGCGTTGTGTCCGCAGTCAGTGAGAGGGGACACAGGTTATCACGGTTCAGCACCCAGTGTAAGACATTGCTAATCACAAATTTATTCAGAATGAAGCATTTTTTTTTAAATAGAAAGACTTGCATTTATGTAGCGCCTTTCACGACCACCGGACGTCTCAAAAGCGCTTTACAGGAAACTCTCGATTTACCAGCACCTAAAATAACCGGAAATCTCTGTTAACCGGCAAAATTCAGGAGTAGGTTCAGGTAAGTTTTACTTCATATTAGTGGCCGTTCCTGGATCTGTGGCCGTGTAACCGGGGTTCCTGCACCTGTTGCTAAGCAACAGGGACGCTTGGTCTGTGGCCGGGGTTCCTGCACTTGTTGCTAAGCAACAGGGAAGCCTGGATTTGTTGCTGTGTACGGGGCTCTCGTACCTTTTAACTATACCTCTCTGTAATCCGGACTTTTTGATAAACCGGCACCACGCCGGTCCCGTCGGTGCCAGATAAAAAAAAGAGTTTCCTGTACAACCAAATGAAGTACTTTATGAAGTGGAGTCGCTGTTGTCAGAGGCGAGAGTGCTACCTGCTGAGCCACGGTTGACCCTTACGAGAATGGAGTCGGATTGAGGCCGAGACTCGGTGCCTGATAATCAGCACGAGGTGGGGGGGGGGGGGGTGGCGTTGGAAAGCAATCGATCAGTGCGACATTTTACAAGACGGCGGCAGCAGCAAGTCTGGTAATGGTGCTTGGCTTCAGAAGCCCCGAGCGAGAATTTGGGGAGTTAAAATAAATGCCTGAAGCCACATCCCCTCAGCAGCTCTGCCCGTTGCGAAAGCTCATTTCTCCTTATTTTAGAATCTGTATCTGGGCAGCAACCGAAAACCCGAAAGCAGTACTTTTTAAAATTAAAATGAGATTCATACGACGTTAGCCTATCTCCCGTGGACAGTGTTATAAATCTCATCATTCATCAAGAAATTACTCATGAAATAACGCTGGCCGGCCAGCTGGTGGCGCCGTCCAAGGAGTATAAATACTCGGGTGTTGGCCCCAGCTTGTCCAGGGACATTTTGTAAGGCAGGAACTAGTGAAGTACAACTAGACCTCGATGTTTTGAAACAAGTTGATTAAAGCCTTGCTTTATACTCGAACCAAGTGCGTAGTGAGTTTTATTATGTCAGACAGCGTGCCCGTGGATCAGGGGGCGTGCAGATGGTGTTCATTCCCCGTTTTAAAAGTCGGACATTCTGGTCTAACTTTCGTATTCCCGTTATAAATCCCTCTGTCCACATATTTAAGGGATTCTTGTTTTTTTTTTTAAAACTTGTCACGCGAGGCCCTGCTCCTGCTCCTATTTTTCTATGTTTCTGTGGGCCCGTATTTTCCAGATCGGAGGCTTCCCGCGTGCGGAGGCCGCCCGATCTGGAAAAACCTACGGACTTACCAGAGGGCTCCCGAGGTGCGGACACTTCCGCTCCTGGGCCTCTCCAAACTCCCAAGTGCGCAGAGGCCCAGGTATCCCAGGGGCGCGGGCAGTTCGCAAGCGTCCCCTGGGATCACGGTGGGCCATGGGGAGCCAATAGGAGAAGGGAATCTCCCTTCATACACTTGACAGATTAGACCTGTCAAATATATGAATGGAGATCACCCCAAAAACACAGTAAAACATTAAATACGTTTTTTTTTAATCACATTTTTAAAATTAGTTGAAATGACAATAAATTAAATATTTTAAAGAAAAATTTAATTTTTTGACAAAAATAATTAAGGTTTTTTTTACGGGGCTAAAAATAAACTTACTTTAAAAAAAAAAGTATTTTTAAATAATAAATGAGTGAAATTTAAAAAAAAAAACTTTTTTCAACTCTTATCCTGGTAAAAGCTTTTACCAGGCGTAAGATTTCTACGGGTTTTCTGCAGGCGGAGGGTCTCCAGAAAGCGGAACTCTCTGCCTGCGGAAGCCCTTCTCCAGGGCAGGCGTCCGATCTGTCAAGAGGATTCTTCACAGATCGGAAATGCCGGTTTTCAGCACATGCGCTTCGCGCGCCTGAAACCGGCATTTCTGATGTCCCTGCGGGTGTGTACGTTGGGATCGGAATATCCGGCCCATAGTTTCTAAGGGGGGGGGGGGGGTGGGGGGGCGGTGGCGGTGACATTCAACTTTGGGGGGCGGTGCAGAAACAGACGGTCGCGGAAAGGCCGCCTGTCATGCACCTGGTCAATTCTTCCATTCCGTTGGCGGGGTGTAGGACGGGCGGCCCATCCGCCATCGCCTGCTTTGCGCCCCCTCCCGAAGTTGAATTTCCCCAACGCCGCCCCCCTCTGCTATAATCGCTCCCTGCTGCCAGAGCTGCAGCACTGCCACTGGTGGGAGAGTGCAATTACAGTTCCCCTTTTAAACCTGCAGGTAGGAATTTATAATGGGCGGGGGGGGGAATAGTTAACAGGAATTGCATGCAGATGTAAGAATTTGTTTTTAATTATATTATAGATTTTTAATGTTTTATTTCATAAGCAGCAAGCACCTTTTTGTTTTTAAATACATATTTTTTCCCCCACCCCTCCCCCCCCATCTTAACCCCACTTCCCTTGACAGTTGCTAACTTTTGTGGGGGCGCGGTTCTCGTGAGCATTGGGTGGCCGCATCCAAGCAGCCATTTGTCAAGGGTGACCTGGGCAGCAAGTGTCGGCAGGATATTGGGCAGTGAAGCCTGTCCTCCCATGTTATCCACTGGCTAGGGATCAGGAGCAGGAACTCTGGCCGATTTTTAAATTTCTCCTTGCTAACCTACGGCACTGAGGCCAACTATTGGACCACCCCACCCCCGCCGTTTCCCCGGCGAGATCAGCAAACTACGCAGAGCGTGGATACAGCAAGAACGGCGACGCGTGGCATTAATACAGAATATTGCACCAAGTGACAGCACGGACCTTAAATGTAAAAAGGGGGGCAGGAGTTTCAGAGCGAGCCGGGGGTTCTGTACCATTGCCAGTGCTTTCATTTTTACTGAGCACTTCCTGTTAACGTTAACTTTGATTCCATTTATGCTCACTGTGCTAAAACTTTGCCAGAGTGTTTGTGAGGACGGGTTATCACCCCTGTACTCTAAACCCCCCCTCCGTCTAAACTCCCCTCAGTCTAAAGCCCCACCCTCTCTAAAGCCCCCTCCCTCTAAAGCCCCTCCCTCTATAGCCCCTCTCCCTAAAGGCCCTCCCCCTAAATACCCCCTCTAAAGCCCCTCCCCCTCTAAAGCACCTCCCTCTAAAGCCCCTCCCCCTTAAGCCCCTCCCTCTAAGGCTCAAGCCCCTCCCCCTCTAAAGCCCCTCTCTCTAAAACCCCTCCCTCTAAAACCCCACCCTCTAAAGCCCCTCCCCCTCTAAAGCCCACCCCCTAAAAACCCTCCCCCTCTGAAGCCCCTCTCCCTCTAAAGATCCTCCCCCTCTAAAGCCCCTCCCTCTAAGGCCCTTCCCCTAAAACACCTCCCCCTCTAAAGCCCCTCCCTCTAAGGCCCTTCCCCTAAAACACCTCCCCCTCTAAAGCCCCCCCTCTAAAGCCCCTCCCTCTATAGCCCCTCCCTCTAAAGCCCCTCCCCCTAAAGCCCCTCCTTCTAAAGCCCTCCTAAAGCCTCTCCCCCTAAAGCCCCTCCCTCTAAAGCCCCCCTAAAGCCCCCCTCTAAAGCCCCTCCCTCTAAAGCCCCCCTAAAACCCCCCTCTAAAGCCCCTCCCTCTAAAGCCCCTCCCTCTAAAGCCCCCCTCTAACCCTCCCTCTAAAGCCCCCACCTGTCTACGCCCATGCTGTACCCTAACCCCCCTCTATCTAAACCCACCACCCCACCCTGATCCGTCCCTCGCCTTCCCAACCCCACCCCCCGCTCAGTCTAAAACCTGACCTGGTTCCCTCAGAAATGGCCTTAGTGATTTCGCCGGGCTGACACGAGGTGATGTGGTGTGGAGGCGGAGTAGCTCGTGGCTGGAGGGACAGGGAGCGCAGTCCACATTACACCAGGGTCACTTCGTGTGAAGGGGATTGACTTCTGTACGTGGGTGCAAATCTGACATGGTCACAAGATGCCTCTTAAAGGATGGCGCGTCCAGTCCCTGTGCTCTGATTGGTGGGCGGTTAAGACTTATTGATAAATATTAATTGGATTGTTGGGTCTGGGTGCTCGCTCCGTGCTGTGCGCCAGCGTCAGGTCTGTCTCTTCTCTTATTCTGCTTTGGGTTTGGAGCCCGGCAGCTTCGCCTGGATTCTGCAAGGAAGAGAAAGCGATTGAGGAGAGATGGCGATTGGCCCGTACAGAAAGCTGCTTGCTGCAGGCAAAGGTTCCTTTGTACAGACTCCTTAAACCCATCCGAGAATGTGTGGGGCTGGAGTGAGATGGGGAAGTGATGATGTAGAGAGCGAGGGATGGCTGGAGGTGCAGGGTAGGTTGGTGTGAGGAAGGATGTGCAGGAGTCGGGTGGGGAAGGCAGAGTGATGGGGGTGTGCTGAGTGGCACCGCAGGATGGGTTTGAGTGTGTCGGTGTGCTAGGGGTGGGGGGTGTGCGGGGGGAGTGTGTGCGGGGGGAGTGTGTGCGGGGGGGGTGCGGGGGGAGTGTGTGCGGGGGGAGTGTGTGCGGGGGGGTGCAGGGGGAGTGTGTGCGGGGGGAGTGTGTGCGGGGGGGTGCGGGGGGAGTGTGTGCGGGGGGGGTGCGGGGGGAGTGTGTGCGGGGGGGGGTGCGGGGGGAGTGTGTGCGGGGGGGGGTGCGGGGGGAGTGTGGGGGGGGGTGTGGGGGAGTGTGGGGGGGTGTGAGGGGGGTGAGTGAGGGGGTGAGTGAGGGGGGGTTCGTTGTGGGGTGGGGGGTATGTGTGGGGGGGGGGGTCGTTGTGAATCCTCCAGATACTTGCAGCTGCTGCAGATGTTAAGGCTCCGCCCACCCTCCGATATCCCCCCCCCCCACCCCCAGGAATAAGTCGGGTCTCACCCTGTTTCTCTCCGCTTTGCATCTGGGATATAATTGTACTCGCTCTCTCACTCGCTCGCTCTCTCACTCACTCGCTCTTTCTCTCACTCACTCACTCACTCTCACTCACTCACTCGCTCTCACTCACTCGCTCACTCGCTCTCTCACTCACTCGCTCTCTCACTCGCTCTCTCACTCACTCGCTCTCTCACTCACTCGCTCTCTCTCTCACTCGCTCTCTCTCTCACTCGCCCTCTCACTCACTCACTCGCTCTCACTCGCTCTCTCACTCGCTCTCTCACTCACTCGCTCTCTCACTCACTCGCTCTCTCACTCACTCGCTCTCTCATTCACTCGCTCTCTCTCTCACTCGCTCTCTCACTCGCTCACTCGCTCTCTCACTCACTCGCTCTCTCACTCGCTCACTCGCTCTCTCTCTCACTCACTCACTCACTCGCTCTCTCACTCACTCGCTCTCTCTCTCACTCGCTCTCTCACTCGCTCTCTCACTCACTCGCTCTCTCACTCACTCGTTCTCTCACTCACTCGCTCTCTCACTCACTCGCTCGCTCTCTCACTCGCTCTCTCACTCACTCGCTCTCTCACTCACTCGCTCTCTCTCTCACTCGCTCTCTCTCTCACTCGCTCTCTCACTCACTCGCTCTCTCTCACTCACTCGCTCTCTCACTCACTCACTCGCTCTCTCACTCACTCGCTCTCTCACTCACTCGCTCTCTCTCACTCATTCGCTCTCTCACTTACTCGCTCACTCGCTCTCTCACTCGCTCTCTCACTCACTCACTCGCTCTCTCTCACTCACTCGCTCTCTCTCACTCGCTCTCTCTCACTCACTCGCTCTCTCACTCACTCACTCACTCTCTCTCTCACTCACTCGCTCTCTCTCACTCACTCGCTCTCTCACTCGCTCTCTCACTCACTCGCTCTCTCACTCACTCGCTCTCTCACTCACTCGCTCTCTCACTCACTCGCTCTCTCTCTCACTCGCTCTCTCACTCACTCGCTCTCTCACTCACTCGCTCTCTCACTCACTCGCTCTCTCACTCACTCGCTCTCTCACTCGCTCTCTCTCACTCGCTCTCTCACTCACTCGCTCTCTCACTCGCTCTCTCACTCACTCGCTCTCTCACTCACTCGCTCTCTCACTCACTCGCTCTCTCACTCGCTCTCACTCACTCGCTCTCTCTCTCACTCGCTCTCTCACTCGCTCACTCGCTCTCTCA
The DNA here is from genome assembly GCF_052327205.1 of Somniosus microcephalus. Taxonomy (NCBI): domain Eukaryota; kingdom Metazoa; phylum Chordata; class Chondrichthyes; order Squaliformes; family Somniosidae; genus Somniosus; species Somniosus microcephalus. Next base: position 13,820,029 of record NC_141020.1, on the reverse strand, counting down.
CTCACTCGCTCTCTCACTCACTCACTCGCTCTCTCTCACTTACTCGCTCTCTCACTCACTCGCTCGCTCTCTCACTCACTCACTCGCTCTCACTCACTCGCTCTCTCACTCACTCACTCGCTCTCTCACTCACTCGCTCTCTCACTCACTCGCTCTCTCACTCACTCGCTCTCTCACTCACTCACTCACTCGCTCTCTCTCACTCGCTCTCTCACTCGCTCGCTCTCTCACTCACTCGCTCTCTCACTCGCTCTCACTCACTCACTCGCTCTCACTCACTCACTCACTCGCTCTCTCACTCGCTCTCTCTCACTCACTCGCTCTCTCACTCGCTCTCACTCACTCACTCGCTCTCTCTCTCACTCACTCACTCGCTCTCTCACTCACTCACTCTCTCTCACTCACTCGCTCTCTCTCACTCACTCGTTCTCTCTCTCACTCGCTCGCTCTCACTCACTCTCTCTCTCACTCACTCGCTCTCTCACCTCACTCGCTCTCTCACTCACTCGCTCTCTCTCACTCACTCACTCACTCGCTCTCTCTCTCACTCACTCGCTCTCTCTCACTCGCTCTCTCACTCACTCACTCGCTCTCTCACTCACTCGCTCTCTCTCACTCACTCTCTCTCTCACTCACTCGCTCTCTCACTCGCTCGCTCGCTCTCTCACTCACTCACTCTCACTCACTCGCTCTCTCTCTCACTCACTCGCTCTTTCTCTCACTCACTCGCTCTCTCACTCACTCGCTCTCTCTCACTCACTCGCTCTCTCACTCACTCACTCGCTCTCTCTCACTCACTCGCTCTCTGTCACTCACTCGCTCTCTCACTCACTCGCTCTCTCACTCACTCGCTCTCTCACTCACTCACTCGCTCTCTCACTCACTCACTCGCTCTCACTCACTCGCTCTCTCACTCACTCGCTCTCTCTCACTCGCTCTCTCTCACTCACTCGCTCTCTCACTCGCTCTCTCACTCACTCGCTCTCTCTCACTCACTCGCTCTCTCACTCACTCACTCGCTCTCACTCACTCGCTCTCACTCACTCGCTCTCTCTCACTCACTCGCTCTCACTCACTCACTCGCTCTCTCACTCACTCACTCGCTCTCTCACTCACTCGCTCTCACTCACTCGCTCTCTCTCACTCACTCGCTCTCTCACTCACTCGCTCTCTCACTCTCTCTCTCACTCACTCGCTCTCTCACTTGCTCGCTCTCACTCGCTCTCACTCACTCGCTCTCTCACTCACTCGCTCTCTCACTCACTCGCTCTCTCACTCACTCGCTCTCTCGCTCTCTCTCACTCACTCGCTCTCTCACTCGCTCGCTCTCACTCGCTCGCTCTCTCTCACTCACTCGCTCTCTCTCACTCACTCGCTCTCTCTCTCACTCGCTCTCTCGCTCGCTCTCTCACTCGCTCTCTCTCACTCACTCGCTCTCTCACTCACTCGCTCTCTCACTCACTCGCTCTCACTCACTCGCTCTCTCACTCGCTCTCTCACTCACTCACTCGCTCTCTCTCACTCACTCACTCGCTCTCTCACTCACTCTCTCTCACTCACTCGCTCGCTCTCTCACTCGCTCTCTCACTCGCTCGCTCTCTCTCACTCGCTCTCTCTCACTCACTCGCTCTCTCACTCGCTCTCTCTCTCTCACTCACTCGCTCTCTCACTCGCTCGCTCTCTCGCTCGCTCTCTCACTCGCTCTCACTCACTCGCTCTCTCACTCGCTCGCTCTCTCGCTCGCTCTCTCACTCGCTCTCACTCACTCGCTCTCTCACTCACTCACTCGCTCTCTCTCACTCACTCACTCTCACTCACTCGCCCTCTCGCTCTCTCTCACTCACTCGCTCTCACTCACTCGCTCTCTCACTCACTCGCTCTCTCACTCACTCACTCTCTCACTCACTCTCTCTCACTCACTCGCTCTCACTCACTCGCTCTCTCACTCACTCGCTCTCTGTCACTCACTCGCTCTCTCTCTCACTCACTCGCTCTCTCACTCGCTCTCACTCACTCGCTCTCACTCACTCGCTCTCTCACTCGCTCTCTCACTCGCTCTCACTCGCTCTCACTCACTCGCTCTCTCACTCACTCGCTCTCTCTCACTCACTCGCTCTCTCTCACTCACTCGCTCTCTCACTCACTCGCTCTCTCACTCGCTCTCTCTCACTCACTCGCTCTCTCACTCACTCGCTCTCTCACTCACTCGCTCTCTCACTCGCTCTCACTCACTCACTCGCTCTCTCACTCGCTCTCTCTCACTCACTCGCTCTCTCACTCACTCGCTCTCTCTCACTCACTCGCTCTCTCACTCGCTCTCTCACTCACTCGCTCTCTCACTCGCTCTCACTCACTCACTCGCTCTCTCACTCGCTCTCTCTCACTCACTCGCTCTCTCTCACTCGCTCTCTCGCTCTTCCAGGATATGATCTTGATGATATCGTTCAGTCGTGCTGTTGTTACGGTTCTCCTGATCTGACCCCATTTGCAGACTTTCCTGCAGGGTTCTGACTTGCGTGAGATTACATCGGCCCACCCCCCCCCCGCCACCGACACCGCCACCGCCTCTTTGACATTAGCCAAACCCAACAAATGGGAACATACTTTGCTGTGAAGTCCTTTAGCTGCCCTCTCACCAGCCCCAGGTACTGGTTGATCTGCACCTGCAGGGAAATTGGAGAAGAAATCAGGGAGAGAACGGAGGTTAATTGGGCGGGGTTAGGATATTCCCGTCACACAGTAAGAGCTCTGCCCCTACCCCTCACCCCCTCCCCCTCCCTCCCCCCTCCAACACCCCCCCTCACACCCTCCCTCCCTCAACCTCTCCCTCCCTCACCCCCTCACCCCCTCACTCACTCGTCCCTTCCCTCCCTCCCTCCCTGTGCAGGCTGGTGCCTGAGCCAGTGCCGCACTGAGGTAGAAGTTCAGCCATGATCTTATTGAATGGCGGAGCAGGTTCGAGGGGCCGTACGGCCTCCTCCTGCTCCTGTTTCTTATTGTTTCTCACACACGCGATGAAGTTGGTTCTTGGGAAGTGGGGCGCCAACATACAGTAAATGGGGGAGGGGAGGGGTTTCATTACAAACAGCAGGTAGGAGGCTGCCCAGCGGCGGGGGTAGCCTGGGGTGGAAGCTCCGGCCCCACTGGCCTGCCTCCTGCTGGTTCTGATCAAGCAGTATGGATGATGGATGATCAGTCACACAATCACTTTCCCTCCATTTCCCCCTCCCCTAAGGCACCGCTGATCGCTGCTGCCCTCTGGCGCCTGGTCACTTATTTTTAGTGGCCATTTTAAAGTGTTTTTTTTCATTCGTTCATGGGATGTGGGCATCGCTGGCAAGACCAGCATTTATTGCCCATCCCTAATTGCCCTTGAGAAGGTGGTGGTGAGCCGCCTTCTTGAACCGCTGCAGTCCATGTGGTGAAGGCGCTCCCACAGTGCTGTTAGGGAGGGAGTTCCAGGATTTTGACCCAGCGACGACGAAGAAGAAGAAGAAAGACTTGCATTTCTCCAGCGCCTTTCACAATCTCAGGATGTCCCAAAGCGTTTTACAGCCAATGAAGTACTTTTTGAAGTGTAGTCACTGTTGTAATGTGGGAAACGCGGCAGCCAATTTGCGCACAGCAAGCTCCCACAAACAGCAATGTGATAAATGACCAGATCATCTGTTTTTGTTATGTTGGTTGAGGGATAAATATTGGCCTCAGGACGCCGGGGAGAACTCCCCCTGCTCTTCTTCGAAATAGTGGCCATGGGATCTTTTACGTTCACCTGAGACAGGGCCTCGGTTTAACGTCGCATCCGAAAGACGGCACCTCCGACAGTGCGGCACTCCCTCAGCACTGCACTGGGAGTGTCAGCCTAGATTTTGTGCTCAAGTCCCTGGAGCCAGACTTGAACCCACAACCTTCTGACTCAGAGGCGAGGGTGCTGCCCACTGAGCCACAGCTGACATCCTGACGATGAAGGATCGGCCGATATATTTCCAAGTCAGGATTGTGTGTGTGACTTGGAGGGGAACTTGTAGGTGGTGGTGTTCCCATGCGCCTGCTGCCCTTGTCCTTCTAGGTGGAAGAGGTCGCGGGTTTGGGAGGTGCTGCCGAAGAAGCCTTGGCGAGTTGCTGCAGTGCATCTTGTAGATGGTACACACTGCAGCCACGGTGCGCCGGTGGTGGTGGGAGTGAATGTTTAAGGTGGTGGATGGGGTGCCAATCAAGCGGGCTGCTTTGTCCTTTTTTTGTACAACCCTCGGCAGTGACCGTCAGCAGGCTGGTCGACTGTGTGGGCATCAGAGCTGAGGCTGATGCTGATCTCGCCCAAGTACCCACACCCGCGGCGACCTCTCTCTCGGCACTGAGGCCCACAGCTGCCTGCGGCCGTGCGCGAATCTTGACACTGTCTCGGATTTGCCGAAATGGCAAGCGGCAAGAGGCCGAAGAGCGGAGGAGGGCTCCAACACTCACCTTGTGTTTCCGGTACACCAAGGGAACGATGAAGACGGCAACCGCCACTGAAAACAGGAGAAAGAAACAGTCAGAACATGTCGAGCATTCAAAGGAGAAAACCGTGAAGCTACATCTGGACCGGTTCAGTAATTAAATCGGGTTCCAGCTCACATGATGTGAAATCAGCTAACTCGGGACTAGGCCGGGGATGGAGCCTGGAGCTTTCCTGCTCCGTGTGGGGGGCTCAGTACCCCACCGGGTGAAATCAGCTAACTCGGGACTAGGCCGGGGATGGAGCCTGGAGCTTTCCTGCTCCGTGTGGGGGGCTCAGTACCCCACCGGGTGAAATCTGCTAACTCGGGACTAGGCCGGGGATGGAGCCTGGAGCTTTCCTGCTCTGTGTGAGGTTCAGTTCCACCCCGCCCGGCGCGTCCATCACTGAGCCAGTTACGGTTGTATAACTTCGGGAAAAATCCCCGGGGGATTCTCCTGCTCATCCACCGGAACCTAATGTTGTTGAGGCCCTTTCTTCCTCCCTTCAGGGAAGGAAATCTGCCGCCCTTACCCGGTCTGGCCTATATGTGACTCCAGACCCACAGCAATGTGGTTGACTCTTAACTGCCGCTCTGAAATGGCCCAGCGAGCCACTCCGTTGTATAAGGCGGCTCACCACTGCCATCTGCCAAAGTTACAGAGGGTGGCGCGGAGAATCCCTGCGGAAATTTACCCCCAAAGTCTCAAGCGGGTGCTCAGTGGCGGAGCCACAGGGAATCCCGGAGCCGGAGTGTCGATCGTGGTCTGCCTTTACAGATGTTGTAACCGTGGCAGCCGCGACTTGTACCTTACCCAGAATGGTGAGGGTGAGTCCGTTGAACAAGGCCCCGATGTACGTCATCAACCACAGCAGCACTCCGAACTGGAAGAGAGACACACGCATTGCTTCAGCACCCATTCCTCAACACACCCCCCAATCACAGAATCGCCCAGTACAGGAGGCTGACAGGAATCAGTCATTCATGAAAGAAAGACTTATGAGATAATACTGAGCGGCCTACGGGTGGCGCTGTCCAGGGAGAGTATAAATACTCGGGCACGGACCCAGCTTGCGCAGGACATTCTTAACAGGAACTAGTGAAGGACACAACTAGACCTCCATGTTGTAAAACAGTTGATTAAAGCTTTGTTTAACGCTTAGACCAAGTGCCTAGTAGTTCTCCTACGTCAGAGGCCATTCGGCCCATCGAGTCTGTGCCGGCTCTTTGAAAGAGCTCGCCAGTTAGACCCACTTCCCCCCCCCCCTGCTCTTTCCCCGTAGCCCTGCAATTTATTCCCGTTTCAAGTATTTATCCAATTCCCTTTTGAAAGTTACTATTGAATCTGCTTCCACCGCCCTTTCAGGCTGCGCGTTCCAGATCACAACAACTCGCTGCGTAAAACAAAATTCTCCTCAATTCCCCTCTGGTTCTTTTGCCAATCACTTTAAATCTGTGTCCTCTGGTTACCGACCCACCGGAAATAGTTTCTCCTTATTTACTCTATCGAAACCCCTCATGATTTTGAACTACCACTATTAAATCTCCCCTTAACCTTCTCTGCACAAAGGAGAACAACCCCAGCTTCTGCCGTCACTCCACACAGCTGAAGGCCCAAGCGGGGCGTTTGGAATCATATTGAACTATAAATCAGACCGTTTCTCATTCAAAGCAAACACAGAAAGGTCTGGAAATACACAGCCGGGCCGTCAGATTCTCTGAGGGCAAAAATTTAAAAACAGGTTAACGTTGCTGGAGGGAACGGCGGGTGGGGCTTCAACAATAGGCCGGAGCCAGGGGTTAGATTTTCATCTTTACTACCCGAGTGCAATCATCGTTTGGGCAGAGAGCAGACAGGAAGCTCCTGGGGGGAGGGACAGCATGAACAACAACTTGTATTTATATAGCGCCTTTAACATAGTAAAATGTCCCAAGGCGCTTCACAGGAGTGTTATCAAACAAAATTTGACACCGAGCCACATAAGGAGATATTAGGACAGCTTGGTCACCGAGGTAGGTTTTAAGGAGTGTCTTAAAGGAGGAGAGAGAGGCGGAGAGGTTTAGGGAGGGAATTCCAGAGCTTCGGGCCCAGGCAGCTGAAGGCACGGCCGCCAATGGTGGAGCGATTAAAATCGGGGGGTGTGCAAGAGGGCAGAATTAGAGGAGCGCAGAGATCTCGGGGGGTTGTAGGGCTGGAGGAGATTACAGAGATAGGGAGGGGACGAGGCCACGGAGGGATTTGAACACAAGGATGAGAATTTTAAAATCGAGACGGTGCCGGATTTGGAGCAAGTGTAGGTCAGTGAGCACAGGGGGTGATGGGCGAATGGGTCATGGTGCGAGTTAGGACACGGGCAGCCCAGTTTTGGATGAGCTCAAGCTTACGTAGGGTGGAATGTGGGAGGCCAGCCAGGAGTGTGGTGGAATAGTCGCGTCTAGAGGTAACAAAGGCATGGATGAGGGTTTCAGCAGCGGATGAGCTGAGGCAAGACCCTAACAGAACCCGCCTGATCCGCTTTACTCTTAAAATGAATGGCCTGGTGTCCTCCTCTCCAGATTCTCCTCATCGAATTCCACCCCAGTGAAGATGAACAGCCAGGGGCAGGAGGTGAAAGTTGATTTGCGGATTGCAAGGGTGCATCAGGGGAGGGGGAGATGCCAGGCAGGAGTCAGGAGAAAACATAGTGAGATAACGGAGTGGGTGGAGGAGGTCAGTGCGGCTGGTGCAGAGCGATGTGGTTCATGTAATGTGGAGTGTTTATACAGTGACAGACCTGTACCCACCAGTACTGTACCCCAGTGTTATACAGTGAGAGACCTGTACCCCAGTGTTATACAGTGAGAGACCTGTACCCACCAGTACTGTACCCCAGTGTTATACAGTGACAGACCTGTACCCACCAGTACTGTACCCCAGTGTTATACAGTGAGAGACCTGTACCCCAGTGTTATACAGTGAGAGACCTGTACCCACCAGTACTGTACCCCAGTGTTATACAGTGAGAGACCTGTACCCCAGTGTTATACAGTGACAGACCTGTACCCACCAGTACTGTACCCCAGTGTTATACAGTGACAGACCTGTACCCACCAGTACTGTACCCCAGTGTTATACAGTGACAGACCTGTACCCACCAGTCCTGTACCCCAGTGTTATACAGTGACAGACCTGTACCCACCAGTACTGTACCCCAATGTTATACAGTGACAGACCTGTACTCACCAGCACTGTACCCCAGTGTTATACAGTGACAGACCTGTACCCACCAGTACTGTACCCCAGTGTTATACAGTGACAGACCTGTACTCACCAGCACTGTACCCCAGTGTTATACAGTGACAGACCTGTACCCACCAGTCCTGTACCCCAGTGTTATACAGTGACAGACCTGTACCCACCAGTACTGTACCCCAGTGTTATACAGTGACAGACCTGTACCCACCAGTCCTGTACCCCAGTGTTATACAGTGACAGACCTGTACCCACCAGTACTGTACCCCAGTGTTATACAGTGACAGACCTGTAGCCACCAGTACTGTACCCCAGTGTTATACAGTGACAGACCTGTAGCCACCAGTACTGTACCCCAGTGTTATACAGTGACAGACCTGTAGCCACCAGTACTGTACCCCAGTGTTATACAGTGACAGACCTGTACCCACCAGTACTGTACCCCAGTGTTATACAGTGACAGACCTGTACCCACCAGTACTGTACCCCAGTGTTATACAGTGACAGACCTGTACTCACCAGCACTGTACCCCAGTGTTATACAGTGACAGACCTGTACCCACCAGTCCTGTACCCCAGTGTTATACAGTGACAGACCTGTACCCACCAGTACTGTACCCCAGTGTTATACAGTGACAGACCTGTAGCCACCAGTACTGTACCCCAGTGTTATACAGTGACAGACCTGTACCCACCAGTACTGTACCCCAGTGTTATACAGTGACAGACCTGTACCCACCAGTCCTGTACCCCAGTGTTATACAGTGACAGACCTGTACCCACCAGTACTGTACCCCAGTGTTATACAGTGACAGACCTGTAGCCACCAGTACTGTACCCCAGTGTTATACAGTGACAGACCTGTAGCCACCAGTACTGTACCCCAGTGTTATACAGTGACAGACCTGTAGCCACCAGTACTGTACCCCAGTGTTATACAGTGACAGACCTGTAGCCACCAGTACTGTACCCCAGTGTTATACAGTGACAGACCTGTAGCCACCAGTACTGTACCCCAGTGTTATACAGTGACAGACCTGTACCCACCAGTCCTGTACCCCAGTGTTATACAGTGACAGACCTGTACCCACCAGTACTGTACCCCAGTGTTATACAGTGACAGACCTGTACCCACCAGTCCTGTACCCCAGTGTTATACAGTGACAGACCTGTACCCACCAGTACTGTACCCCAGTGTTATACAGTGACAGACCTGTAGCCACCAGTACTGTACCCCAGTGTTATACAGTGACAGACCTGTAGCCACCAGTACTGTACCCCAGTGTTATACAGTGACAGACCTGTAGCCACCAGTACTGTACCCCAGTGTTATACAGTGACAGACCTGTACCCACCAGTACTGTACCCCAGTGTTATACAGTGACAGACCTGTACCCACCAGTACTGTACCCCAATGTTATACAGTGACAGACCTGTACCCACCAGTACTGTACCCCAGTGTTATACAGTGACAGACCTGTACCCACCAGTACTGTACCCCAGTGTTATACAGTGACAGACCTGTACTCACCAGCACTGTACCCCAGTGTTATACAGTGACAGACCTGTACCCACCAGTCCTGTACCCCAGTGTTATACAGTGACAGACCTGTACCCACCAGTACTGTACCCCAGTGTTTATACAGTGACAGACCTGTACCCACCAGTACTGTACCCCAATGTTATACAGTGACAGACCTGTACCCACCAGTACTGTACCCCAGTGTTATACAGTGACAGACCTGTACCCACCAGTACTGTACCCCAATGTTATACAGTGACAGACCTGTACCCACCAGTACTGTACCCCAGTGTTATACAGTGACAGACCTGTACCTACCAGTACTGTACCCCAATGTTATACAGTGACAGACCTGTACCCACCAGTACTGTACCCCAATGTTATACAGTGACAGACCTGTACCCACCAGTACTGTACCCCAATGTTATACAGTGACAGACCTGTACCCACCAGTACTGTACCCCAATGTTATACAGTGACAGACCTGTACCCACCAGTACTGTACCCCAATGTTATACAGTGACAGACCTGTACCCACCAGTACTGTACCCCAATGTTATACAGTGACAGACCTGTACCCACCAGTAGTGTACCCCAGTGTTATACAGTGACAGACCTGTACCCACCAGTACTGTACCCCAGTGTTATACAGTGACAGACCTGTAGCCACCAGTACTGTACCCCAGTGTTATACAATGACAGACCTGTACCCACCAGTACTGTACCCCAGTGTTATACAGTGACAGACCTGTACCCACCAGTACTGTACCCGTGTTATACAGTGACAGACCTGTACCCACCAGTACTGTACTCCAGTGTTATACAGCGACAGACCTGTACCCACCAGTACCGTACCCCAGTGTTATACAGCGACAGACCTGTAGCCACCAGTACTGTACCCCAGTGTTATACAGTGACAGACCTGTACCCACCAGTACTGTACCCCAGTGTTATACAGTGACAGAACTGTACCCACCAGTACCGTACCCCAGTGTTATACAGCGACAGACCTGTACCCACCAGTACCGTACCCCAGTGTTATACAATGACAGACCTGTACCCACCAGTACCGTACCCCAGTGTTATACAGCGACAGACCTGTACCCACCAGTACTGTACCCCAGTGTTGTACAGTGACAGACCTGTACCCACCAGTACTGTACCCCAGTTGTAATGTATATACCTTTAAGGGGGGAACTATCTTTTACAGCTCATGTTCACTGCAGTACCGGCAGTGACCACACCTGTATATAACACTGAGTAGTAATCTGTACAGATCAGTTCCCGTGTGAGCCACGTTGAGTAAACACCTGTTGTACCGTTTTCCTGCAGTCTGTGTCTTATTATACACAGACACAACATTGGCGACAAGGCAAGTTCGAACCTACCTGCAACTCTGCATCACCTCCCGGGGATTCGTTTCTGGAGATCAGTGGATTGGAGGTCAAGGCCAGAGACTCGGGCGTCGACCACGGGCAACCGCCCAGTCATTCAGCAGAGACTCAAGAATTGCGGGGGAGGCTGTCGAGAGCCAGGCTTGGCTTTCAAGTCGAGGTGGTCCAGCGAAACGGGCTGGCAACAGGTAGTGCGCAGACCCTTCCCGGACAGCGGCGGGCTAGAGCCCGACCGAGCGGCACAGCAAAGGGCCGAGCAGCGTCGACGGGGGAGAGAGAGAGAGGGCAGAGCGCACAGGGCGCAGCCGGTGTTCAGGGGCCGAGCAGTGTCGAAGAGAGGGAGAGAGAGACGCGCAGAAACCTGCGAGGCGCCGCCATTGCCATGAGGACCGCCGAGAGCGGCGTTGGCAGCAGCGCAGGAGAAGCGCGCGAAACCTACAGGGCGCCACCATTGCCACGAGAACCGCCGGGAACGGCGGCAGCAGCAGGGGAGGAAGGAAAGCGCGGGAGGCGCCATTTTAAGCCATTGGGAGACGCCATTTTAAACCACACCCAAAATGCCGAAGAGTGGCAGTATCACCGCATTTGACAATGAAGTTGAAGATTGGACTACATATGTCGAACGAATAGAGGTATACTGCAAGGCAAATGAGGTGTCAGATGACAAGAAAGCGTCGGTATTGTTAAATTTAATGGGTTCAAAGACGTATGGTTTATTACAAAATCTAATAACCCCAACAAAGCCAATGGAAAAGAGTTTTGAAGACATAGTAACGATACTACAGGAACATTTAAACCCCACACCGCTGCTGATAGCAGAAAGATTCAAGTTTCACAAACGGAACCAGCATAAGGATGAAAGCAATGCTGATTATTTAACAGAACTGCGCAAACTATCGAAACACTGCCAGTTTGGAGCGGGACTGGCAGATACCTTAAGGGACAAGTTTGTGTGTGGGCTTCAAAGTGAAGGAACCCAGAAACGGCTTTTATCTGAAAAGGACCTTACGCTGAAAAAGGCTTTCAGCATTGCGGTATCATATGAAGCAGCAGCACGGGGCGCTGCAGAGATACAACAGAGACCGCAAGAATATGGCACAAACGAAATGTCATATGGAACAGAGAAGTGCTATCACTGTGGCAGAACAACACACGACCAGAATGATTGCTGGTTCAAAGACAAAGTGTGCAGACAGTGTGGAAAAGTAGGACACATAGCACGAGTCTGCAGGTCGGGAAAGAAAACCAGCAATAAGAAACCTACCAAAGGAAAGTACAAGAAGGTACATAAGATGACGGAGAATAGTTCAGACGAACAAAAGGGTGATAACGACTCCGAAAGCAGGGAACTGAGTTGTCTGAAACTACATAATGTGATCACAACAGAGGATCACTGAACCATTTGGGTCACTCTCAAGATAGCAGGAGTCCAGGTAAAGATGGAATTGGACACAGGATCAGCCCTAACAGTCATAAACCGACGGGACTACGAGCGGCTATTCTCACACACACCCTTGAGAGACACAAAAATTATTTTGAAGACGTACACGGGGCAAAAAGTCTACCCCAAAGGAAAAATAAGGGTGACCGTTATATATAACGGTAAGGAAACACCAAAACTAGACCTGTATGGATTGCAAGATGGAGGACCACCATTACTGGGACGTGAATGGATCCGGAAAATACAACTGGATTGGCATTCCATACAGGCACTGACTGGCTGGCAAAAAGGATGACGACGTCACACCTGGGCGACTGTCAAAGATCCTAACTGACGCGAAAGACGTGTTCCAGCAAGGACTCGGAACACTAAAAGGCATGACAGCGACGATTAAAATTGAAGAAAACGCAAGGCCAGACCGATACCTTATGCGATCCGCCCAGCCGTCGAAGCAGAGCTGGAGAGTCTGGAACGTTCAGGTGTACTGTCCAAGGTAGACTGGAGCGAGTGGGCTACACCCATCGTCCCTGTGGTGAAAAAGTCGTTGAGCAGCACGCCTGGGGAACCAAGGAAGGTTCGCATCTGTGGGGACTTTAAGGTAACAGTGAGCCCGGTCCTTCACACCGCACAATATCCACTTCCGCGGATTGAAGATATTTTCGCCTCGCTATCTGGAGCGAAACGCTTCACTAAGATTGATCTGGCCCAGGCGTATCTGCAAATGGAGGTAGAAGAAGCATCAAAAAAATACCTCACAATCAACACCCATAAAGGTCTCTACCAATACAACCGGCTGGTATTCGGGGTAGCATCAGCTCCAGCTATTTGGCAGAGGGCAATGGAACAAGTCCTGCAAGGGATCCCAGGGACCCAGTGTTATTTGGACGACATCCTGGTCACGGGCGAAAATGACAGTGATCACCTTGCCAACCTGGAGCAGGTGCTCACTAGATTGCAGGAATATGGGCTCCGAGCTAACCGCCCCAAATGCGAGTTTTTTAGAAAACAGATCTCGTATTGTGGCCACGTTATCGATAAAGAGGGGTTACATAAGTCCCCAGAGAAGATTGAGGCAGTAGTCAAGGCTCCAGCACCGGAAAATGTGTCACAACTGAGGTCGTTCCTCGGGCTGGTAAACTACTACCATAAGTTCTTGCCAAATTTGTCTACAATACTACACCCACTGAACACCCTACTGCAAACTGGGGTGCCATGGAAGTGGAGTGACGAATGTAGACGAGCTTTCCAGAAGAGCAAAACACTAATCACATCGAAAGAGGTATTGGCCCATTACAACCCGGCATTACCAATTCGGTTGGCATGTGATGCGTCACCCTACGGCATTGGAGCGGTGCTGTCGCACAAATTCTCGGACGGCTCAGAGAGGCCAATAGCCTTTGCGTCACGATCACTAACCTCAGCCGAGCGTAACTACGCCCAGATTGACAGGGAGGCCCTCAGCCTAGTGTGGGGAGTGAAAAAGTTCAATCACTATCTGCACGGGCAGAAATTCACCTTGCTGACTGATCACCAGCCTCTTGTCTCCATTTTTAATCCGAAGAAGGGCGTTCCGGTGATGACTGCGCAACGACTACAAAGATGGTCACTTTTTCTAGGGGTGCACCACTATGAGATTGAATATAAGGGCACGAAACAGCATGGAAATGCTGATGGGCTATCACGCCTGCCACTGCCTACTGCGGAGGAGGCACCAGCAGTGGATCCTGTCGAAATATTCCATTCGACTATAGTTGAATACCTACCGGTAACTAACGCTTGTATCGAAAAGGAAACCCGAAATGACCCGATACTGTCTCGGGTATATGATTTGACGGTGAAGGGATGGCCAGCACATGGCGACTCACTGTTGCCAGCATTCTCGACAAGGAGAGAACAGCTGTCAGTGTGCCGGGGGACCTTGATGTGTGAATCCCGAGTGGTAATTCCACCCAAGTTAAGGGATAGAGTGCTCAATGAGCTTCATGAGGGTCATCTGGGAGGGGTAAAAATGAAAAGCCTAGCAAGAGCTTATGTGTGGTGGCCGGGAATCGATAAACAAATCGAGGACCTGACCAAGAGCTGCTCAGGATGCCAGAAAGTCCAAAATGCACCACCACAGGCCCCTCTACACCCATGGGAGTGGCCCTCATCTCCATGGCAACGGGTGCATATTGATTTTGCTGGTCCATTCATGGACTCAATGTTTTTAATAGCCTCCACCAAAATGTCCTCCACCACCACGGAGAAAACTATTGCAGTCCTACGGACCATTTTTGCCAGGAATGACTTGCCAGAACAGATTTGCTCCGACAATGGACCACAGCTTGTGTCCGAAGAGTTCCGGAGGTTCTTAAAAAAGAATGGGGTAAGGCATTACACATCCGCCCCGTATCATCCAGCCACAAATGGATTGGCTGAGAGGTTCGTACAAACCTTTAAGAAGGCAATAAAGGCTATGTACAATGACAACATTCTGCTGCAGCACAAGGTGGACAATTTCCTGTTCGCCTGCCGGAATGCGACACATGCAGTCACCAACCAGGCCCCAGCCATGATGTTCTTTAACCGAAGGTTAAGATCTCGCCTGGATTTGCTCAGACCAAACGTACGAAGAGATGTTGAGAGTAAGCAATTCCAGCACATCCATGAGAAGCCAACAAGGAGCTTCAATGTAGGGCAACCAGTCTTGGCCCGCGACTACCGAACAGAAAAATGGCAGCCAGGAACGATATGCACACGGCAGGGCCCACTAATGTACACAGTGGACGTTGGGGAGAGCATCGTGAGACGCCATGCTGACCAGATCCTAGAGTCACAGGAACAAGTCAACCCCATGCCTCGCCCATACGTACCTGGTGATGAACCCGACGTACATGTCGCATCTACCCCAGAAACAGTAGCATCGGAAGCTGATGAACCAACCGACGACAGGGGGCCAGAATCGCCACCGCACCAAGAGCAAGACACTCAGGAAAGGCGCTATCCAGAAAGGATCAGGTAGCCTCCCCAAAGACTGAATATATAAATAGACTATTTTCAGCTAATGTTGCATGTTAAAAGTGTTAATTGTAATTAGTTTGATATTTAATTGTTAAATGAGTGTTATGGTACTGTTCAACTAAAAGGGGAGGAATTGTAATGTATATACCTTTAAGGGGGGAACTATCTTTTACCGCTCATGTATACTGCAGTACCGGCAGTGACCACACCTGTATATAACACTGAGTAGTAATCTGTACAGATCAGTTCCCGTGTGAGCCACGTTGAGTAAACACCTGTTGTACCGTTCTCCTGCAGTCTGTGTCTTATTATACACAGACACAACACCAGTGTTATACAGTGACAGACCTGTACCCACCAGTGCTGTACCGCAGTGTTATATAGTGACAGACCTGTACCCACCAGTACTGTACCGCAGTGTTATAGTGACAGACCTGTACCCACCAGTACTGTAGCACAGTGTTATACAGTGAGAGACCTGTACCCACCAGTACTGTACCCCAGTGTTATACAATGACAGACCTGTACCCACCAGTACTGTACCCTGTGTTATACAGTGACAGACCTGTACCTACCAGTACTGTACACCAGTGTTATAGTGACAGACCTGTACCCACCAGTACTGTACCCTGTGTTATACAGTGACAGACCTGTACTCACCAGTACTGTACCCTGTGTTATACAGTGACAGACCTGTACCCACCAGTACTGTACCCCAGTGTTATACAGTGACAGACCTGTACCCACCAGTATTGTACCCCATTGTTATACAGCGACAGACCTGCACCCACCAGTACTGTACACCAGTGTTATACAGTGACAGACCTGTACCCACCAGTACTGTACACCAGTATTATAGTGACAGACCTGTACCCACCAGTACTGTACCCTGTGTTATACAGTGACAGACCTGTCCGCACCAGTACTGTACCCCAGTGTTATACAGTGACAGACCTGTACCCAGCAGTATTGTACCCCAGTGTTATACAGCGACAAACCTGTACCCACCAGTACTGTATACCAGTGTTATAGTGACAGACCTGTACCCACCAGTACTGTACACCAGTGTTATACAGCGACAAACCTGTACCCACCAGTACTGTATACCAGTGTTATAGTGACAGACCTGTACCCACCAGTACTGTACCCTGTGTTATACAGTGACAGACCTGTACCCACCAGTACTGTACCCTAGTGTTATACAGCGACAGACCTGTACCCACCAGTGCTGTACCCCAGTGTTATACAGCGACAAACCTGTACCCACCAGTACTGTACCCCAGTGTTATAGTGACAGACTTGTACCCACCAGTACTGTACCCCAGTGTTATACAGCGACAAACCTGTACCCACCAGTACTGTATACCAGTGTTATAGTGACAGACCTGTACCCACCAGTACTGTACCCCAGTGTTATACAACGACAGACCTGTACCCACCAGTACTGTACCCCAGTGTTATACAACGACAGACCTGTACCCACCAGTACTGTACCCCAATGTTATACAGCGACAGACCTGTACCCACCAGTA